>NW_024352787.1:28041466-28306732 GCF_902729225.1 Pteropus medius
CCCCTCTGGGCAGACAGTTTAGGACAAAGAGCCCCTGCCAGGAAGGTTTCAGCTCCCAATTCCCCTTAGGCTTCATGCCTCTGTGCAGAGCAAATCTAACCCATCCTACTGTGTGTGTGAGTGTGTGTGCTCGCACGCTAACTTGTACATGCATTCTCACATTTTTCTAATATAAAAAAATAGCATGAGTAAGTAAAAATCCTCGGCTCATCCCCTATCTTCTTGAAGCATTTTAGGCTTCCTCCCGGAAACTTTTATGCCCATAAGGCTGTGCGTGCATTAAAAAAACAGAACAAAATAAAACAAAAACATACACACTCCCACAGACAAACAGATGCACATTCTATTCTTCCCTCTGCTCTGAAAGACTCTTACATTTTTTACTTAGTAGATCTGTGAGTCTTCCTTAGTCTTTCTACCTAGCATTCTGGGGTTATTTAACCAGCCCCCTTCTGCTGTGCAGTTGTTTCTAATCCTTTGCTATGTATATTGGTCTAAAGTTCAGTTTGCAGCTGGCCAATCCTGTTTTCCTCATTTCCACTTTCCTGAGGGACATCCTGCTGCAGCCTCAGGACACAGCACACTCACTCACCCTGGCCTAAAAACCAGAAGTCTATGTCATCCATTCTCCCTTTTGCTGCTGCCCTATTTTTCTGCTTTTCATGACCAGAACTCTTATTTTCCCCAAATATAGCTTTTTTTTTTTCAGGTTATGAAAGTGGAAACTATTCATTGGGACACACTCAAATGATCCAAGAACAAAGAAAGGGAAAATCACCTGCTAACCCACCTCTTGGATGTTACTGTGTTGGCTTGTGTTCTTTTAGGCTCACATAGCCATGGGTGATCTTATGTAAGCGGCATCATTCCACACGAGTGGATTTATCCTCTGCTGCCCACTCCACCCCTGTCCCCCAGTGTGTGGAACACAAAGATTGTTCTTAGAAGAGCTGTCCATACTCCCCATACTCCTGACCTTTGTGATGACCACAGACACATTTGCTCCCGCTCCTACCTCTCAATGGAAACCACTCTGTGGTCACCAATGGCTTCCCTGTAGCAAGGTCAGAATTTTGGGAACTTTCTTGAAGTCAATTGGCAGATTGAAAGATAAGAGCCCAGAACTGGAAGGCAGGAGTCCTGAGTTCTGAGGTAGGCTGCTCTCCCAGGGAACCAGCCTATGGGGCCTTTCAGGAGTATCTGTCACCACTGAGCTGCACCTTCACAGGACACTTCCCTTGGTTCTCTGTCATCATGCTCACCCAGTGTCCCCTAATCCAGCTTTCCACAGACACTTGTTCTTCAAAGGCCAGTGTTCTGTAGCCCTGGACTCACCTTTTTTCATCTTCGGTGGGCTTTCCAGGTGATCTCAGTGTCATTGCAGGCAATTCCAACATCCCTATCTCTAGGCCAGATCTCTCCAGGGCCTCACATCTGGCTGTTCTTCCCTTTCCCCCTACTCACACTCAACTTGTTGACTGCTCCCCTTTTCTAGTGTTCTCTACCTCACAGAGTACTCCCATGCACCCGGTCTTCCAGGCTGTGTCCTTCCTGCCTCCGTGGAACTTTTCTACCCTGGCCTCCCCCCTGGATCCCACATTAGTTTCAACCTTGGAAGTCCCAGCAAGCCTCCCCCAGAGCTCCCCAGCTTCTCCAGCTCTCTGGGATTAGAGGTCTTCCCCTCTCCACAGCTCTAATTCCAGAAACTTTCCAGACCATTCTCCCACCATTCTATCTGTTGGAGTCTCTAGGTGTGTGTGCAGTGGGGTTTTTGGACAATAACTATCCTGTGTTTTACTGAGGAGGAAGGAGTAATGTGGGGAGGAGGAAAGAATTAAAATGTTAAATCAAGCTACATTTAGAGACTACAGCCAGGCCACAAAGACACCTGCAGAACAAAGGAAGATTTCTGCTGGGATTATGTACAATTTATTTCCCGCACCTATGAAGGGGAAACAGGAAAAACAGTCTTTAAGTGGCTGCCCTACACAAAATCATTCATTTCCTATGGCTAAAGCCACAGGGAACCTATGGAATAAAGGCTGGGAACTGCCAGCAGGCCTTTCACTCTACATATCCTTACCTTTTCACACTACATAATCTTTCCCTTTCCTTTCCTCAGTGTATGCCCATATCAAAGGAGATGGGTAAACAAAATCTTTAAACTGTAACTCAGAGGAACTAAAGAATGATATATAAACTGAATTCCTGAAAATGTCCCTCTCAGTGACTTTCTCTCAGTATTCTTTACTCCATCTCTCAGTATCCTCATCTCTCTTAGGCTCTCTTGCTCTCTGCCTGAGAGGAGACCATAATCTGTGGAGTGTTGCCCCTTTTCTAATAAACTTTCCTTTTGACTCTAACTCTGGTGTGTGTGTTGAATTCTTCCTACATTTTCTGCCAAAGGACCCTCTTTTCTCTCAGTGTAGGGCTTTGTCTCCCCGCCCCCGCCCCCACCCCCCCCCAACTTGGGGAAATTTGCCCTGTCCTGCATCAGAAGCACTTAAGAAAATATCTTTTGAATGTTGAATGACTTTTCTAATGCTTCAGACTAATGCAAGGAGGAGTCGAGAGAATTAAAAATGTTAATCAAGCCACATTCGGAGACTGCAACATGCTGATCGGCCCTGCAGCCAGGCCAGGAGGACACCTTCAGAACAAAGAAAGATTTCTGCTGAGATTGCTAATGACCCATTTCCCACACTTGTGAAGGGGAAACAGGAACCAGGAGTCATTCTCTATGGTTAAAACCATGGAGAACCTATGGATTAAAGGCTGGGAACTGCCAGCAGTTCTTTCATTCTACATATTCTTCCCCTTTCTCACTGTATGTCCATATTAAAGGAAATGAGTTAACAAAGTATTTTAAACCATAACTCACAGGAACTAAAGAATGATACATAAACTGAATTCCTCAAATACTCAGGGTCCCTCTCAGTGCTTTTAATCTGTCTCTCACTGTCTCACCCATCCCTCTCTCTTCCTCTGAAAGAGACCATATCTGTGGAGTGTTACCCCTTTTCTAATAAACTTTCTTTTGACTCTAACTTTGACATTGTCTGTTGAATTCTTTCCACGCTCTCCGCCAAAGAACACTCTTTTCTTGATACAGGGCTTGGTCTCTCCCCGACCCATCCCCCCGCCCCCACTCGAGGAAATTTGTCCTGTCCTATATCAAGACCATGTTACCTGCACCCCTCCCCCAGCGAGGCCAGTCATATGGGGGTGCTAAAATCTGGAGTTAGACACTACCTCAATTTATAGATGAGCTCTGCCAGTTGCCAATGTGTGACCTTAAATACATTGCTTAAACTCAGTGCCCCAAATGTCCTGATCTTTGAAATGGGGATAACAATAACATCCATCTCATTGAGAGAATTCAGTGAAGTGATGTATGTCAAATGCTTGGCACATACTAGGTGCTTAAGAAATATTGTAGATGGTTATGGCTGAGAAAACAGGGGAAGGGAATTGTTCTCATTCTCAGCTGTAGCCACTGCAGCCAACTAGTATAAATCACAGGTAAAATGCTACCCTTCATTTCCTGATGGAGGTCTGGCTCTGGGAATAATTGGGAGAACTTGACTTTGGTGCCTCCATAGGCTCAAGGCCTGTGTCCTCTAAGCTCCCAGGTGGTGGAGTCCTGGACTGGGATACTAGAGGTTTGGCTTGCTACAGGTGTTCCTTCTCCTTCACTACTAACTTTGAGTGGGTTACTCCCCCTCTCCGGGCCTCGGTTTTCTATAAAATGAAAATTTTGAACTGAATGATGGGGGAGGTCTCTTCTTCCATCCCCAGCAGTCTGAATCTTCCTCAAATCCTTGATAAAGTATGAGCGACATTAGATTATGTAGAAATACTTAACCAAGATTCAAAGGACTCTGTACCCCTGAAACTATGCAAAATGTATGTACACATATGTGAACATTGACATTTGAGCATTTTCCTGGGAATAGTTTTCTTTAGATTTGTAAAGGAGGTCTGTGATCTCAAAAGGTTAGCCACCAGCCTGGTTAGGCCTCATCACCTTTGAGCTGGACTACAGCAACAGCCTCCAAAGTGGTCTCCCCACTCTTTTCTCTTTCCGTTCAATCTATCCTCCACCCACCACACAGGGTATCCTTCTCAAGTTCAATGCTGCCTCTGTCATTCCCCTCCTTAAATCCTTCCATTGGTTCCAGTTGCCTAAATTCCTTGCACAGCATTTAAAGTCCATAATAATCTTACCCATCCTTCTCCCCATACTCATATCCTGCCACACCCTAACCCATTTCTCTGTCCTCACCCCATCCATGTACCCTCTGCCCTGACCACAAGGAACATTTTACTGCTTCCTGAATGCGTCAGGCACTTTCACATCTCTCTTTCTTTGCATGAGCTTCCCAGTATTCCATCTGGCAAATCCCTATGAGAGGTTGAAAATCCAACTCAGGCGTCGCCCTCTGTGATGTCTTCCTGATCCAGCCCCTAAATTAGGTGCACCCTTCTATGCTCCCATTCCTTTAGCACAACATTTACTCCACTATATTGTAATTGTGTGTTTAAGTGTCTGTATCCCCAGCTAGATATGAAGTTCTTCCAAGAGAGAAACCAAGTTTCCGATTGACCTATTAATTCCCAGTACCCAGGACAAGGCGTGGAACCATATATGTACCTGTAAAAACTATGTAAAGCCAATCAGTAAGTTAATGAAGGAGTAAGTCAGTGAGTGAACAGATTAAGGAGGAAGACTAGATGCACCTGAACAGGTGCGCATCGCGTTCGGCCCCGCCCCCGCCCGAACTACATTTCCCAGAAGGCCCCGCGTCCTGGGCATGCGCACTGGAGAGCAAGGAAGCTGCGACGCGGAGTTTCACTCCGGCTGTCTCCTCCTCAGAGTCAGAACCGCAGCCGGAGTCGTACCCAGGCCGAGCTGGAGCTGCAGCCGGAGCACGGCGGTGCCCTCAGCCTGCCCCCTCGCCTTCCTCTGCCTCGGTGAGAGGGGACGGGCAGGCTATCTGCCGGTCGCCAGGGATAGGGTCCCCAGGGCGCGGGGTAAACCAAGCTGAGCTGGGACCGGAAGGGGGCGGGCGTGGGAGTGAGGGAGGGCTGGGCCCGGCCGGAGAAGAGTCCCAGGGTGAGGTCCGGGAGGGATTGAGAAGACTAGTCTCTCCAGACTGGAGGTCCTGGAGGTGAGAGTTGAGGGAATTGGGAGGTGCTGGGAGCTTAGGACAGAACTGAGTGCTGGGTGAGAAGGTAAAAGCCAGGGTGGAAGCCGAAGGGCTAGCAGGGGGGAGGGGCACAGACCCTAGGAGTTTAGGTCGGTCAAGAGGAGTGGACCCCTTCCCACAAGACCTGGAGGAAGCCATGGTGATATTGCCACTGGGCTGCCTGGTTAATGTGTGGGTTCTGTTGGGGTCTGCCTCCCAGGGAACGATTCACTGGAGCAGGAGCTGTACTTTAGAGGACAGCTCCTGATTCTACTTCCCTGTCTCAAGTCGGGTCTGCCTTCCAGGAAACTTCTGTTTCCAGAGACCCTGGGTTACTTTTGCGGGGTGTATAATGTATGCTGAAGAGGGCTTAGGAGACTTTTTCTGGAGTTGCCCTTTCATCTCGCCTTTCTCAGCCAGCTAGATCTTCCGCACTGGTTCCACTTCCCTAAGTGCCAGTAGCAGTGGAGCTAGTGTGCTTGTTCACAGACGCTTAGACCCTAAGAAACGCAAAATATTCCTGCATGCCATCCCAGCCCCTCTATAGTTCCAGAAGGTGGACTTTCTGATAGCTAAAATTAGAATCTATTTAAACCACCAGGGTAATTATAACTCGGCCTCTTGTTCAACATTTCTGTGTGACCTTAGCCAAACTTTTACTCTCTTGTGTGTTGAGTTCCTGGATGCCTGTGGTGCAGACTGGCTTATAAAGTCCTTTTGGGCTTTAGTTTGAAAGGGCTCAGGGTTTTTTTTTTTACTATCTCCTTGATTATTGAGTGGGCAGAAGAAGACTCCTGTACCTTATGCTCTTCCCAGGCTGTTGAAAAATAAATCTGGTGGTTTCCAGCTTCCAGCCACAGCACACGGACCTGACATCTGTGCATTGGTTTTCACTAACTGCTGTTTCTCAATGTAAAACCTGATCATTTCTTTCCTTGTTGGCAAAGGTGCCTTGGAATTTGTGTTGCTGAGTCAGCAAGACTTTCAGATTTGCCTGGTTTTTGTTGTTTGCATTTTTTATCAAGATGGGAACTCAACCAAGTCATTCCTCTTAAGGATCTGGTATCTCCATCAAGAAAAGACAGTTTGTGCCAGCTCTCCAGAGAGAAAAGGTGAGAGCCCTGAGGACTTTACATTGCTGTCTTCTCAATATGCTTTTAGTAGAGAAGGTGGGGACTGAGAAGGGTAGAATTTGAGGTCTGCATGATGAGAGTGAGCCCTAGGAGTAGATTGTTGATTGCCAACTCTCAAATTCAAGTGGCTTCGTGCCAGTGGCTTCTCCTGTTTAACCAGTCTTAGAGGGTTTGTGCTCTAAGACGTGCTTTATGAGATGAAGGACACAACTCGCGATTTCTGTATTTGCATTGGAAATTTTTATTTCTTTTATGACATGAATCTTTACTGGGTGCCTCCGTTGCTTAACACTGGGGGTACAGTGAGGAACAATAAGAGTTCTGTCTTCTGGGACTTGTGTTTTTTGGTGGAAAAGACAGACAAACTGTAGACATAAGGTGTTGTCGGTGTGAAACGTGTTAAGGAGGGGAAGTCACAGGGCAGAGCCACCGCTCATCCAAGAAGAGGTAGGAGGGGAGGTTGGAAGGTGCTATCCAAGGTGAGTTGTGAAGGAGTAGGGCTTAGAAGTAGGTGCAGTAACCTGGCAGAGGAGTTGGCATATGCAAAGTTTGAAGCTACCCGGTATGTCTGGGCCACTGTTAAGTATCTCAGTATGGCTGGAGCAACAAGGGATGGGTGTGGGGTAGAGGATGCTGGAAAGGTGGGCAGAGAGCTGAGTGTGGAGAGTTTTGTGGGCCATTCCAAGGCTCTGGGGAGCAAAAGAATTTTAGCAAAATTCCATGAAGGGCATTTTAAATGAGCACACTGGCTGGAAAGTGCAGTGGATTAGATTAGATTATTCTCTTTGTGACTTTTCTTACACCATGCCAGCTTCTGGTAGAGAGGTGGTAGACATGAGATTTTGCCCTCTGCTTGCTCGTAGTCTTGTTGATGGACATAGAGAATTAACTGTAAAGCACAGAAAGCTGTGGAAGTTGATAAAAGGGTGGTTTTTTTTTTTTTCAGTTGGGCACATCAAGACACCATGGATGTTGTTTAAATGCAAATTTGAAAATAGGGGCCAGGTGAGAATAGGCACAAGGAACAGAGAGATTCTTCCGTGTGAGAGCTGAGTGAGAAACCGATGGTTACATGGAGGTAGCAAGAGGATCATCAGCCTAAAACACTGGGAGGCCATGAGGAGGGTGAGGACAGAAGGAGAATAAGGAAGGAAAAGGAACCGTGTCACTGTTGATAGGGAGAACCAGATTGTGATGAGCTTGGTGTCACAGACATCACACTAAAAACTTGAACTTTTATTTCAGAACGAAATGTATTTATGTGTTCAATTTTTGTAGATGTTGCCAGACTGTTTCCTGTAGTATTTGTACCAATTTACATCTTCATCAGCAGCAGTGCACGGGGTTTCCAGTTGCTCCACATTCTTGCCAACACTTGGTGTAGGCAGACACTTTTTATTTTGCCAATTGAATGGGTATAAAATGGGATCTTTGGGATCTTGATTTCTATGTCCCTGAGCCCTGATGTTGAACATCTCTTCGTAAGTTTATTGGCATATGTGTTTCCTGTTAAATACTTGTTCGTATCTTTTGCTAATTTTTCTGTGGGGTTTTTGGTGCATTGTCATTGTTATTATTGATTTGTAGGAGTTTTTATATTTTTTTTATTTTAATCCTTTATGCATGTTGCAGATATTTCCTTTTAGCTTGTAACCTTCTACTTTTCTTTAAGGCATCTTTTATTGAATGGCCATTCTTAATTTTAATACAGTGAAATGTCTTTTTTCATTTATAGTAAGTATTCTTTGGCTTATTTTAAAAAATCCTGACCGTATCTTTGGCTCGAAGGAGCCTATGTTGTAGTGTAGGGGACAGGTAGATAATTGCACTGAGATGTTACGTGGACATTGATTACGTGGCCACTTCTCCCTGTGGGGCAGAAGCAGATATAGGAATGATTTCACAATGTAGGGAGCCTCAGGCTGGAAATTAAGTGGACAGGTAGGGTGGTCACTCTCAATGGGAACCGAAGGGTAAGAAACAGCCTGGCTTATTCTGGGTCCTCTCCTGAGTTCCTGATGGCTAGAGCAGAGCGCTTGAGGGGCTCAGGCAGAGCATCTGAAAACACATTTGAGTTATCTGCATGCATGGGATTATTGAAGCCGTGGGAACAGATAAGAGGGTCCAGGGGAAATATAGAGAGGGAGGCCAGGACCTGATTTCCTGATGCAGGGAAAGGTGTTAACACCTGGTGTGGTTCTGGAAAGTAGTCGAGGTTTCTGGGATGGCCTTGACAACATGCTACCTGCTGTGCTGTTGGTTGCTATATTTCATCATCAGGTGTTGGGCAAAGACTGACATGTGGGTAGAGGGCTGGGAAATGTCCTTGAGGACGCTAGCCGGAGACATAGGCGCTCTCCTACTTTTTGATAGAGAAGTATTTCTCAGCTACAGGACAGTGGGAACACACTAGTAGATACTGGGTAGGCAATAGGGCATGGCTTGATGTGCCATGGCGCATGGGCAAAATCCAGCCTACTTCCTGTTTCTGTTAATAAAGTTTTATTGGAACACAACCACTCCAGTTTACACATTGTCTGTGGCTGTTTTTGCGTTACAGTGCCAGAGTTGTTTAGTTTGCAACAGACACCCTGTGTTCTGCAAAGCCTGAAATAAGTTTCTGGCCCTTTACAGGAAAAGTTTGCCGACTCCTGCTGTGGGGAGTCATGGTAACTGGTAACTTGGAGAGTGTGTACCCACTCCACTGATTGTTTCTGGATAAATAATGAATATAGATCTGGCCTGCAAAGATTTCCAGCTTTTCTAGTTTTCAAGAAGCTGTAAATCTGGATTTTTAAAAAATGGTGAATATTCCAACTTTTAAACTTCAGCTCAATTTAAAAAAAAAAAATGGAGAACTGTGTAGGCCAAGAAAAACACATCTGGCCTATTTGTCTAGCATCAGTTTATCTCTCTGTCTTCGGTGGACTTAGGAAACAGATCTGGGTTTACTTATACCTGCGTATTCTTGGGCAAGTAGCTTATCTTCTTTTGCCTCACTTTTCACATTTATAAAACAGATAATACCTGCCCCCTAGGATTGTGAAGATTAAAGAGAATGCTCATAAGGTAATAAGCACAGTGCCTGGTGCGTAGTAAGTTCTTGGTTGGCAGCCATTGCTATTATTACTGCAGATGATCAAGCTGCTCTTGGCAGAGGAGCAGCAGGTTCTTGGTGCTAGTAGAGGAGGTTGCCCAGAAGGAAATCATATGTTGCTGGGACTTGCCCCCTGGCCACCTTGTGGCTTTCTGAACCCTGTTCGGAAGGTTCTACTCTGACCTGTCCCTGGAGAGCTCAAGGCAGGCATCAACCGGAAGCGGAGCTGTCACTTCCCTTCCAGCAGCCCATTGTGCAAGGAACAAATCATGTGTTAGTTTTCTAGTGTCTCAGAAACCTAGTAAGTTCTGGGTGGCACTGGATCGAGCCACCTGTATTCAAAACAAAAGGTCCATCTTGAAGTGCTCGCTTATTATAATAGTTTATGCACCTAAATGATCTGATTTAAGCATTTTCTTGGAACTCAGGGATGGGGAGATGTCTCTTGGCAAGGAGATTCCATGGTAATTTGACCAAGCCTGTTATTATTGAAATCCCACTGGGATAGTAGCAGTCATTTAAAGTAATGATGGTAGGTAATGGGGTGGTGTGGTAGTGTGGTGGTGTGGCTTATATTTATAATCTTTTAGAAGCGTTGGGCATTTTAAAGAGATTTGTTTCTGATAACAGAAGTTATACTTTCTCACTTTAGAAAATGTGAAAATTTCAGATGTATAAGTAGGTCAGACGAGGTCTTCTACAGTTTCGCTGGCCAAAGGCAGCCATTGTTAACACTTCGGCCCATTTCTGTTGCATTTTCTTTATGCTTCTCTTTTACCTAATTAAAATAGTGCTATACCAAACATTTTTATATTGAAGTTTTTCTATAATCTCCTTAGCTAGATTTTTAATTATTGGGTCAAAGCAAGTAAACATTTTTAAACCTCTTGATACATATTACCCAACTGTTTTCTGGAAAAGTTTTATCCTTCCCAGCAGTATGAAGTCTAGTATACTGTTGCCAGCACTGAATATTGAAATTAAGTTATTTTTACTACTTTGATACGCAAAAAATAATACTCTTTTGTCTTTAATTTGTATTAAAAGCAACATTTCTAGTAAAATAGAACATTTCTTTGATGCGTTTACATGTAGGAATCAACCTTCTCTGGTCTGTGGGAAGGCTTCCTGACAGTGCCTGGGTGGTGAGCTGTCCTATAAGTCTTTGAAGGTCGTGCTCTAGTTACAGGTCATGCTCACCATGTCAGTTGGTGGGGTGTGGAGTTTCAGGCCATGCTCCCTGGAAAGGGGCCGAAAGTGAGGCAGCTTAGAAAATAGGACTTGAAGTCACTTGATTTCACTGGTTTCCAGTCCATGCTCCTCAGAACTCTTCTGTTCTGCAAAAGAGCTTCCTAGGCCTCTCAGAAAGTAGGAACAGAGGCCACCTCTGTATCAAAAAGAGAACCCCACATTTCTGTGTTTTACGTATTGATGGGCAGCATACGATCACATTTGGAAAAGGATTCTGCTTATGAAAGGCTGGAAAACCCATCTAACTGTCTGAGTAGTAGAGCCTGGAGAAGGGGAGGTGACTGTCTCAAAGTCACTGAGCACACAGGAGACTGAGTGGAGCACAGAGTGTGAGCCGATGGGAAGGGTCTGACAGGTCGTCTTCACTCAACATAACAGTCAAGGTAGACACTGGGAGAACAGTGAACTGTCAAGCTCAGATTTGGGCCAAGCTGTTAGGTATTTTAGTGGGCATTGGAGGGATGAAATGGGTTCTCCCCCACATGTTGGCAAGTTGACAGTCACTCACTCTGAGTACGGGTTTAAAAACCACACCCGGGGCCTTCTTTCCATCTGACAAAGCTGTAGTGAGATCTGTCCACCCAAAGGCCCACAATTAGGCCAGGATGATTTTCACTTAGGTTCTTATGCCAGCTCAAATCTTGTCCTAAAGCTTTTCTAAATCCTCTGAGAATAGAAACACTCTTGAACACATAAAACTCTTTTGTATGAAAATGCCTCTCTGGTAGGGTGGTAGCATTACTTTGCCTCAGAGCCACAGTGCTGTGGACTGATTTGCAGCTAAATCAATGAGAGAATGCAAAGGAAAGCAGGGTCTTGTGTGTGTATGTGTGTGGCCAAAGTTGTTGATACTTTAAAAAAATTAGTTTGATCCTAAAAAGTAATATGGCCATCGTAGGACATTTGCAGGTGCAGAAAGCAATAAATAAAGTTCTATAATTCCATCACTCCTATTAACATTTCAGAGTTGTTCCTCTGGCTTTTTAAAAATTATTTTATATAAAGTAGAAAGAATATGGTGTCACAGACTGGCCATCTCACTTTGGGTAAATTCTTAATTTCTTTTGACCTCAGTTTCCTCTTCTGTAAAATGGGTATAATTTCTACTTTTGAGGGCAGTTGAAGGTTGAAAGAACTGGATGACAAAAGCACCAAGCAGAGTACATTCTACATAGTAGGTGCTGAGTAAATGGCACACCCACCTGCCCTAGAGCATAATGTGTGCAGTTATATATCCTTCATTTTTTATTGTCATGAGCATCATCTTAGGACTGTAAGCCTTTTATAAACAGTTTTCAAGACTCATTAGAGTGTACCATAAATATATTTAAGAATTTTGTTATTGTAAGGTGTTTAGTCTGCTTCCAAACTGCTAGGGCTTTTTTCCAATTATAATTTTCATAATTAAGAACACTAAAAAGCCCTGTCATTAGGAGCTGAAACAAATTAGGTTTTTGAACTGCAGCCTCCAGATGACTGAGGTTATTGTAGGGAATGGGTGCATTGATAGGGCTGCTTTGTGTGCATAATTGCTATGTTCAAGTGGAATGCCAGTGGGCATTTTTGGGCAGTGCTTTAAATGCCTGGCCCCTGGAGGAGCAGAAGGTTTTCTTTTCTTTTGTCTTCTGGTGTTTCAAATCCTCTGGGATATAGGGCATTGAAGAGCTGTAGCCCCAGCTTTGGGTCAGCTCTAGCTCTGCCCTCAGGCAGTTCCTGTTCTAGTTGGAAGACAGATACTAAAACCAAGGATAAGTGGAATGTGTGATGAAGATGCTCAGGAAGGTGGAGTCATCACTTTCTGGTGAAGGTTTGGGTGAGGGCTCAGGACGGGCTTGCTGTAGCCGAGTCTGGAAAGATGGACATGTTTGGGGATTTAGGTGGAGAGAGGATAGGAGTCTAGACACCTGCAGGATTAATGGCTAGGAGATGGGAAATGGTTCTGAATGTCTGGTACTTGTTAGAATTTGATGTGGCTGGGCATAAGGTGGAGGCCTTGGTATGAGTGGAGAGAGCAGCTGGATGTGGAGGGACTGTGTATGATGACTACTTCATTTCTGGATCTTTGGTACCCAGACAGGGCCTGGACCATGGTGGGCTCACAGCCTATGGAGGCTGAACACTTTCATGAAAATCTTTAGCTAAAGTTCTCAACTGTATTTCTCAGGCTGTTTGGAAATGTTCTGCAAGTTGGTTCATCAGGGGATGTGTGAACATGCTGGGACATACTACATGTGGTGATACATAGGAGGCCTCTGCTGCCTGAGAGATGAGTGATGCCTGCCAGGAGGTGCCAGGAGAAAAGTCTGGACTCAGGAGTAATTGACTTTGAAACCAGTCCTCTGATTTGTACCTGGATGTGGTTCCAGAGACTCCTAATTGCAGGCACTGAACTAATCAGCCAGCCAGCCGTCCGCAGGTAATGCCAGGTCTAATCCTCCAGGGTGGGATGTGTGCTTTTGTTGTAGCAGTTGGCAGCTCAGTGGCCCTGGCACCCACAGGTATGCTCAGTTATTGCAGGCCTGACTCATTGCCTACGTTCTCATGCTGTGTGGCTCAGTGCTGCCTTAGGCTGCCACTCCTCACCCAGACTTGAAGGGTGGGGAGGTACTGGGGTTGAGGGACACAGGGAAAGGGAGGGAGGCCAAGATTTGTTGATAATTGCTGTGTGTCTGGTGCTTTGCTGGGTACTCTATACACATCTATGCTTTAATGCCCATCAAAAGCACTTAGAATAGGTATTGGTATCTCCAGTTCCAAATGAAAGAAAGCAGGTTTAGAGAGCTTAGGTACCTTCATCAGGATGATACAGTGAGTAGAGTTAAGCCAGTGGCACGTTGGTGCCAGAACCCATGCCTTTTCCTTTTCATGTGCTGCACCAGATCTCCCTTCCTTATGGGGTGGTGGTCTTGGCCTTTTCATTAAAACCTTGATTGTGTAGTGTAATCTTCAGGACAGCAGTGAAAGTCCAGGGTCCTAACTTTATTACTAGACATGTAACCAAGTCATTGCAACTACCTGGGCCTTGGTTTCCTCATCTGCAAAATGGAGATGAATTTTGATGTCTGTACTTAGGGGGTTTTGTGGGAATCAGAGCAGATGGTATGTCTAGGAACCCTGTTGGCATGAGGCCTGCATAGGCATGCTATAAGAGGGCTGAAATGCTGGGTTCCTTTCTCCCGTTCACTTTCTCCTTCTATGTGGGACCTGTGAGTGGAGCCCAAGGTATAGAGTTCATGTTGAACTTTCTTAAGAAAATGAGCATCAGAGCCAGATTGATTCTGTTTTGCTGTCTGTGCTGCTGCTTAGCAGTATATGTGTGACCTTCAGTAAGACCTTGACATCTCTAAGCTTTGGTTTCTTGTCCATAAAGTGGGAGAAATACCACCGTGTCAGTCTGTTAGGCTTAAATGAGACAAGTACATTTGGTGTTTATTACTAAATGTTGGTTCCATTCCTTTTACACTCTAGGAGCTAGTGCTCTGAGGGACCACGAGTTAGTGCATTCACAGACTTCTCTCCTTCAAACAGCTGTAGGTGCATAGAACCATCATTCACTTCCATTCAGCTGTGTTTTGAACACGTGCATCACACAACATGACAAGGCCTATGCTAGGGCAGCAGTACAGCTGTGGACAGGGCAGACTTGCTGGGTTGCTGGGGGGAAACACAAAGCATCAGCTTGGTGGGGGGAAACACAGAGCATCATCATGCCCATATGTGTATATGGGCGTAGAGTTCTGGGTGGTGCTATGAAGGAGAAGTTCATGTGCTGGGTGGCCAGGGAAAGCCTCTCTGAATGGCAGGCTAGGCCTGAAGGATGAGTAGAGTGTAGAAGGGAAGGGCATGGGCTGGAGTGACTGGGAGAAGAATGTGTTGAGAAATGTGTGTAAACTCTCTGGACCTGACTGCTGGTCAGCAAGGCCCAGGCATAGGGAGTGGGATGCAGAGAGGCCAGGTTTCAGTAGCCAGGAGATTTTAATTTTTATTGAGGGCATCTTTCTTGGTTAACGATGCCTTCTGGGACAGCCTGGAGACCCTGGCAGAGCTAGGACTCGTGCTGTCTCAACTCTACCATTGAGCCCCTGGGTGTCCTTGAGCCTTGGTCCTTTCTGAGACAGTTTTTTCTCATCATGTAGTTTGTTTGGTTCTCACAAACAAACCTGCTTTGGAAACTGTTGAATCCTCACACAGGTGTAAGGGGTTATGGCCTCAATCCATGAGGAATTTGGTGACTCATGAAAATATATACAGTATAAAAGGATACACTTAATAGTGGGTAAGAGGAAAATTATTGGTAAGAGGACAGAAGCTGGGCTGATGATTAGCACCCAAAATTCACTTGACTGTATCTTCCTGAACATTTGCAGAGGTAGATATGCTGCTCGACTGACCGAATTTTTCCTTGCTGCCTGAGCAAAGAGACAGGAGCAGGTACTTGATTCATGATACTCTTAAGGTAATAGGGAAAAAAAGTGACTGTGGAACAGCATGAAGCCCACTCTGGCAGAGTCACTGTGTGCGTCAGTAACTACTTATTTGTCCTGTTTACAGATCTGCTGGAAGCACTGGGCAATGAACCAGAGACTGCAGCCCAGAGTGGTCTGAAGCCGTTTGGGAAAGCAGAGGGAGTCCTGGAGAAGATGGCCATGGCCCCAAGCCCTTCCCTGGCTCAGGCGTACACCAGCCCTGTGGCAGTGGCTGTGTGGGAATGGCAGGATGGGCTGGGCATCTGGCACCCCTACAGTGCCACTGTCTGTAGTTACATTGAGCAGCAGTTTGTCCAGCAGAAGGGCCAGCGCTTTGGGCTGGGGAGCCTGGCCCACAGCATCCCCTTAGGCCAAGCTGATCCCTCGCTGGCCCCTTATATCATTGACCTACCCAGCTGGACTCAGTTCCGTCAGGACACTGGTAAGACCCGTTTTGCTTCTAGTATGTGTCTTAAGTACCTGCTTTAGGCTAGGCACCATGCTAGGTGTTGGGGTTACAAAATTGACTCTCAGAGCTTAGTTCTGCCCCTGAAATGTGCACCATTGGGAGGCAGGTGCTGCTCCTGAGGGCAGGTACCGCACAATGTGAGATGTACAGTAAATCTCACCTAACATTGTTGATAGGTTCTGTGGCTTTAAGTGGAATGATGTATAATGAAACCAGTTTTACCACAGGGTAATTGATATAAACTAGAGTTAAGTTCCTATGGCATCTCATCAGCATTTTAATGAAATTACCTACTGTACCTCTTGGTAGGAGAGGGTGCCTTGGGAGCCCAATGCAGAGGCCCTCCCAGTCCCTTTCCCCCTTGTCTCCCAAAACAAAAATGTGTGCCTCCGTTTACCAAAATTTGAGGCTCTCACTGGCAGGAGGCAAACATAGAGGTGGTGTGCCTTGATAGTTAAAAGCCTGGCAATGAGTTCTGGCTCCAGTGTGCCATAGCTGTGTGACCTGGGTAGGTTACATCACTCTTCTGTGCACTCAAGTTTGGTTTTATTATATGTTTTGACCAGTATTGCTGAGAATGGGGCCACCAACTTCCCATCAGAGCTGTGCCCAGAACCTCTAACCCAGTGGTGATTTTGTCCCCCAGGACATTTGACCATGTCTGGAGACATTTTTGATTCTCCTGACTGTGGAGTGTGGTGCTACTGGCATCTAGTGGGTAGAAGACATGCTAGGGGCATGCAGTGAGTAGAAGCCAGAGATGCTGTTAAACATCCTACAATGCACAGGACTGGCCCCACAACAAAGAATTATTGGCCCAGAATGTCACATATTGAGACTGAGAAACCCTGCTCTGATCCCTGAAACAGCATCCTCAGGCAAGTGAGGACTAAGGTTTCCAATGAGTTGGATGCAGATAAAAGTCCCTGCTTTCATGATGTTTGCAGGCAACTGAGAATGGCAGCAAGTAAGATGAATAATGTGTAAACTGTGTATTGTGGTTGAGTTATGGAGGATTTAATTTAGATAGTAGTAAGTGTTAATCAGAGAGTGGAAGTGTAAAGAGTCAGAGAGGTCATTTTGCAGTTTGAACTTGGGCAGCACTGACAAGGGATGGAGACAGGCCTAAAGGAAGAACAAGAGGGAAGGGTAGATTATACAAGGCTTTTCAGTCCCTTGAAGGGACTGCTTTTATTCTGAAAGAGCCATGGAAGGATTTGAACAGAGGAATGGTGTAATCTGATTTGGGGTTAAGAGTATTTCTCTGGCTGCTGTGGATGGACACAAGGGCTAAGGTCGGGAGACCAAGTGGACATAATTGCAGTGATCATCTTTTGGCAAGTGCTTTTGGAGTCATGGCCCAAATTGATATTTTTCTTTTTCTTCTTAATTTTAAAGTTCGATTTTATTAAGAATATAAGCTAACTATAGGGTGTTATCCAGTAGTTGCTACTTGTGGAGTCAAAGGGAATGATACATCCATGTAAGAGAATTATGTAACAATTAATAATGAGTTTTACAGAATTTTAGAGACATAAGAAGTACTTATGGCATAATACATGAAAATAGCAGGAAAAGTTTTTCAGTATGATTTTCAGCTCCCTGAATGTATGTGCCTGGAAGATTAGATGGGGAGAAATGCATTGTAATATAAATTGTGTTTTTCTTGGTGGTTGGATTATGGATGATTTAATGTTCTTTATACTTTTTTGTTTTTAGTTTTTTTAAGTGAGGCTATATCAGTCTCACCATTACAAATATTTTTAAAAGTCTCACTAAGTCTGAGTGACAGCCGTTCTTTGACCCCATCTTCCAGCATTCCTCACTCCTGCCCAGGAGCATGGATCCTCTGCTGCCACTTAATCCCTTTGGGCCACAGTTTCTTTACCTAAAGAGAACTCTTTATTCTTCACCCAAAATTTGGAAAGAATAACCAATGCTACCTTTAGGGCAGATGGCACCATGACCTGTATTGGTTTATTTAATTGTAGAAAAAAAAGAATTTTTAAAGTCCCTTTGTTTTGTGGGGGCTAGCAGATTAACCATTTATGTGTAATACTCCTTTTAAAACAGGCACCATGAGGGCTGTGCGGAGGCACCTGTTCCCCCAGCATTCAGCCCCAGGCCGGGGCGTTGTCTGGGAGTGGCTGAGTGATGATGGCTCCTGGACAGCCTATGAAGCTAGCGTCTGTGACTATCTGGAGCAGCAGGTGGCCAGGGGCAACCAGCTCGTGGACTTGGCGCCTCTGGGATACAACTACACCGTCAACTATGCCACCTACACGCAGACCAACAAGACTTCAAGCTTTTGCCGTAGTGTGCGGCGCCAAGCAGGGCCCCCTTACCCAGTGACCACCATCATTGCTCCACCAGGCCATACAGGAGTTGCCTGCTCTTGCCATCAGTGCCTCAGTGGCGGTGGAACTGGCCCCGTGTCAGGCCGCTACCGCCACTCCATGACCAGCCTCCCTGCATACCCTGTCCCCCAGCCCCCACACAGGACCGCCATTGTCTTTGGGGCCCACCAGGCCTTTGCCCCATACAATAAGCCCTCACTCTCTGGAGCTAGGTCTGCTCCCAGGCTGAATACCACCAACCCTTGGGGTGGGGCACTGCCCTCCCTGGGGAACCAGTCCCCTTACTGCTCCAGCCTCTCCCACCTGGGACCACCGCACCAGCCCCCAGGATCATCCACTACCAGTGGAGCCAGGTATCTTGTGTTTTTGAAGATCGTTTTATCTATCCTTGTGCCTTGTCAGCAGACTTCAGTCCTTTAACTTGGTTGGGAAGACTCATTGCAGTACCTGCACCTGGTTGTCCCCGCCATGTTGTCTCCTTTGTGTGTGTCATGTGATGCCACAGCTGTCCACAGCCTTGCATTCCACGGACCCTACCTAACCTCTGGGACTTGAGTGCTGGTAGTTGCCACATGGGTTAAAACCAATAATCCCTGCATTCGCTCAGGAGAATCAGGCTCTGTGTAGAGCAGTTAACCACCTTTTGTTTATGCCTGTGTGCCATGTAGCTGGTGCCATGTGCCTGGGAACATTTTATTGATTCCAGTGTGCCAAGCACTGAGGACACAGGCATGGAAGGTTCAGCCCCCTCCCTAAGCCCACGGTCTTGTCCAAAGGAAGGTTGTGAGCTCAGTTTAGGTGCTTAAACATTGGTTGTGGAGAGAGCAAAATGTTGAGAGTGGAGGTGGTGACAGCAGGTGACAACATATTTGATGTAATCCAGCCTGGTGTCTAACAGCTCACTGCACTTTGAGAAAGGTGATGGAATAGGTCCCATCCAGACCAGGTAGCACTTTAAAGCAAGGAAAGCTCCTGGAGTGTCCCAGTGGAGGTTGCTCCCAGGGTGCTCCGAGACTTGTCACTGACAAGGGCCTTGTCATTGATCGTTATTGAGAGTGTTGGATTTAGAGAACGTTTTGAGACTTTAGAGTGGCAGTGGGATGGGGGCTGATTTCTGAGAGAGGGTGACTTGGGCAGGTAGTGACTGGAGGTGTGGGCTCGTGGCTGCCCTGTTTCCTAGGGAGTCAGCATCTTGTTGATTTGCACTGATGTCAGCCAGTCAGCATCTTGGTGCTGCCTTGCTCACCCAGCCCCATCATTGCCCACTTGACCACAATGAGAGCTGAAGCTTCCTAGTATGGTTGAGACCTCAGCAGCTTCTTGGGTCTCTAGCATTTTTTCAAGCTAGGTTTCAGAGGACTTTGCCAGTTTGTATAAGAAACAGTGACAGCTGCCATTCACTGAGCACACATAGCTGGCCCCATTGAGCAGGCTGTTAAGTGATTTCATTATACTCATAATGGCCATATGGTGGGTGGTGGTCTCAGCTCACAGGTGAGCATATTGAGGCTGATGAGTTTGGCAGCACAGCCAGCAAATGGCAGAGCTAGCATTAAACCCAGGCCCCAGAGCAGGCCTTATGGGACATGTGGAGTTCTTGAAGCTCTCAAAGGCAGAATGAGATGAAGGCAGAAGGCATTGTGAGTCCAGCAGACAGGAGAGGGATGGGCCCCAAATGGGTCAGTGCATCTTCCTGGGCATCTTCTTCTGGATCTGAAGTTGTTCTGGGAAATGGGAGTATGGGGAGGTTTCACTTGGGCCTTCTTTGTGGACTTTCACATAGAATAAGCAAGCAGGACTGTGTGCTAGCCCAGTCCCACCCAGTGCCCTGTGAGGCCCCCTCCAATATCTCGTTCAGTCTCTTAGAGAAAAGCATGCTATGTCTGCAAGTCCAGAATAATTATCAACAGGGCTTCTATTAGGTCAGCTTTTCCTAGGCTCCTGGGGCTTCTTAAATTCTTACAAATTATTTCGAGGCATATTTCTAGATGTTTCTTGAACTGGGATTCTGGGATTAAGCCAGGCAACTTCATAGGCTTGGTTGCTTTCTCCCAGTATAGGGCTCCCACTGGTCTCCCCTCCCCAGCCTGAGGCCTGAGAGACTGTTGATATGGGCCCTACTGGTACAGGCCAGGCAAGTTACTGAAGGAAAAGCTTTTGGGCAACACTGTCTTAACTTTGCTGCTGGGCTATGCATGTTGCTGCTTGCCCTGAATTGTAAGCCAGAAGGGAACCAGGCCAGCCAGCTTTGTTGGTTGAAACAGCCTCAAAGGGACCTGCCTTCTAAGGTGGATGTTCATCTTTATCTCCTACAGCTTTTCAGGAGCTGGGAGGGGTATACTTCACTTTCATGGGCCTATCCCTGCTTTGAAAAACAAGATTTTCCTGTATCTAATTTGTAGTGGAGCCCTCTTCAGTTAACTCTTCTCTCATTAATGGGTGTTGTAGAGCCAGAGGGGGCTTAATAAATAGCTGACCTCTTAACCCAGCAGGGCTGGGAGGATTGAAAACACTCGGCAAACTTGGTCTCCCTAGAAGCCAAGGTACAGTTCTCCAAGCCAAACGAATGCCAACAGCATTAGGTGAAAGTTACCATGTATATGGAGGAGAGGAGAAAACAACAGGGCAGGTAGTACCACGGGCTGGGGAAGCCTGAGAACTGGCTGTGTTACTGATAGCCACTGGAAAGAACACGTGAGTGAGTAAAATCAAAATTTGTGGAAGCCATGTGGTTTCAAATCACTTCTTAATCAGGGTAAAACCTTGGCTGGCTGACTTCCTTGTGCACTGGGAGGCTTTCTGAGTAGGCAGTAATACGTTGAGAAGGTGCATCATTTGTTTTTTTTGTTTGTTTTTTGTTTGTTGCTGAGAAGGTACATCATTTGTCACTGAGCTGCTGGGTTTGAGTAAATTTCCTGGTAGCTGAAGTTTATCCCTTTAAGCACAGAAACTTGTGTTTTAATGATGTTGTATGGGAAACTTTCCAAAATGTGTCATGCATGCTCTTCTTTAATAGAGGGTGTGCCAGCTTGTTGAGCATTTTAATGACTTGGGGTGGTGATTATGAACAGCAGTCTATTGCAGCTCTGGGGTGGCTATATGCCTTGGCGCTCTTCGTCCCTGTGCTAAATGGCTCTTGTGGTTTGCTTTGTTCTCACTACTGTTCTCCCTTTGTCTAAAGGCACCCCACTCCCTCCTGCTGTTGGCCAGTTTCTTCAGGATTGCTTGATTTGGAGTCCTGGGTTCCAGGTGGGGCCTAATGCCTAACTCACTGCAGGCCTCTGGGTCAGCTCTATTGCTTTTCCAGGTCACTCTTTTCCCCTCTTAAGATTAAGGAGTTGGGCTTGTCAGTTTCTGAAGTTTCCTTTTGCTCTGATGTTGCTGTGGGTTTCAGGGTTTAGAGAGGGCCCTACAGGAAGGTGCCCCTAGCCCTTCAGCTTTCTTGTATCCACTTTGCTCTTCTGAGACCTGAGAAACAACGGACATTTGTATTGGGGTTTAGATTGAGCCTCACAACCACCCTGGGGGCCTTCTGGAATTATTCTCATCCTACAGGTAAAGAAATTAAAGCTCAGAAAGGGGATTCAACATGACTGAGAGCACACAGCTTTAAGCGGGAGCAGTTGCTGGAAGTGGGGTGTCCACACTCCACATCTGATGTTCCTTGTACTGCACACACACTCAGAAGTCCCCTAGTTGGTGCTGGCCTGCTGGCCTCTGAGGAGCTGGAGGGAGACCTTGCATTTCCTTACTCTCCTGTCTCCTAGTGCTGCCACTTGCCTGGAACTATCAAGTCCTGTCTGCATAGAAAACTAGCAGTCCTTATGCCTCATGTTTTCAGCTCCATTTGGAAGCTCCTGGAGATGGTCCTAGACAGGAAAGGCAGGTAGGGCCTAGTAGGTAGACTTAGGAACCAGGGAGGCAGAGAGAGAGGCCTGAAGCAGGAGAGGGAATTCTTAAAGAAGGATACTTCATGGAGCACGTGGTGCTTCACATGGGAACATTCTGCTAGTCTGAGCCCTTTGAGGGTGGTGAAGGGGATCAGTGACCTCCAAGGCTCTGTCCACCCCTGAGAGTCCCAGTCTGGGAACCACTGGATCCTTTTTCTGCTCCATTCCTTCTGATCACAGGAAAATGTGGAGAGGTGCTACGATGAGGCATAGGGGAAGTGGCCATATCAGGAGACCTCTAACTTAGTCATGGTTCCTGATTTCAGTTCTGGGGTGAGCTCCTCACTGGAAGCCTCATTGTGTGTGTGTTTTCTGTGTTAGTTTGTGGGACCTAAAACTAGGCCTTCTCCCTCAGGTCTGTGCCTTTCTTTGGCAAAGGAAGACCCCAGTTTTTGGAGCCCCTCTGGGCCAGTGGTGCCAAGCCAGCTGAGTAGCCCACTAATTTTGTATAGTTGTAGAGCCAGGCTTCAGCTTTTTGGCTTCCTAGGTAAGGGCTCAAGCTCAGTGCTCTCTGGAGAGGTAGCTTGAGAGATGAAAGATGCCTGGAAGGGCTATATCTTCTCAAATTTCTTAGCTTATAGAACCTGAGAATTGCAAAGACTGTTGGACTATCTACCTTTAAAAAAAATGGAGGAAGAGGCTCAAAAAGTGGGGTAGGGGGTGGGGGTGGGGGTGGAGTTTGTTCCAAATTAAACAGAGCTTCCCGGGCCAAAACCTTAGCCCAGGTGTCCTGAACACACATTCCTTTCATGGCATTAGAGCATTCCAGGTCCAGTTCCATTGTTCTCTTGGGGTTGAGAGTAGACCAGGAGAACAAGAAGCTGCTATTTGAGTAGCACAGCCACACAGGTTATTCTGTTTGGGGAGAACAATCCAGAAATGAAAACAAAACGACCTTTCTTCGCTCAGACAGATACCAGAGCACCTGCTGTGCTCCAGACCCTGTGCGAGGCCCTGGCAGTTTCAGCACCAGCTGAGTGTGAGGTTTTCTGGTTTGGAGCAGAACCAGCCAGCTCCCAGTAGTTTCTACAGGCAGGATCTATGACCTGTGGCTGGTGGTAGGGAAGGATGTGGGGCAGCTTCTAGAAGCATTTATTGTAAGCAGCCAAGTTATTGGTTCGCTGGCAGCTATAAGGGTAGCACAGTGGACTGGAGCCGTCCATCGTTTCATGAGCACCTTCCCAATTCCTGGCTCCCAGACAGGAGTCAGTAGAACAGAGATAAATGTGCCTAGGCCCTGTCCTTGGGGAGCTCCAGTGTAGGGACTATGTGGAAGGATTTCCTAACTATTCCTATTTCATCATCTTTAACATGGGCAGGGATGGACAGGAGGATGCAGGAATCAGGAGTGCAAGGAGTTGGCAGGCATCTCGGGCCATCTATACCAACTATTCTCCAGTGCAGGACTTTCCCCAACCATAGTGGCATGGGTTTGTTATCATTTAAGAGCACAATGGCCTAAAACCAAATGAGTGACTTGAACATAGTCACCATGAGAAACAAGACCCTCATTTAAAAAAAAAAAAAAACCCTTTATTTTGAACAATTTTAGATTTACAGAAAAGTTATAAAAGTACAGAGAGTTGCCTTATTTCCCTTCTCATAACCATAGTGTAGTTTTCTGAAGCAGAGAATTACCATTGGCGCAGTACTATTTTCACCAGTTTTTCCACCATTGTTCTTATTCTGTCCCAGGATCCCGTAGGACCCTACTTTGCATCCAGTTGTCAGTTCTTTTCCTCCCATCTGTGACAGTTCCTTGGTCTTCCTTTGTCTTCCAGAACTGTGACACTTTTCATGAGTTACTTTGTCAGATATCCCTTCGTTTGGGTTTGTCAGATGTGTTCTTCTCATGATTTGGACTGAAAATATACAGTCTTGACAGGAAGACTATATTCTCAGTGTCCTTCTCAGAGCATCGTTTCTTGGGGCTTCTGATACTTATTGGTCATGTTACTGGAGACATTGGTCTTGATCACTTGTTAGAGGGGTTTCTGCCATATTTTCCCTCAATAGTTACTGTAGAGCTTTCATGTTGATGAAGCTAGTGAGCTCAAAATTCGTCTTCACAGTCTCCAGATTGCCCAGGAAAACATTTTTTGACAGTTAAAGCTTCATTCTTGATACCTCGTAAAAAGGTGAGACCTCATACCCCAGCGGCCCCTGCCTGCCATTCCTTCCTATCCAACGCCTAGCTTGGAGTTTGACTCTCGTCGCTTGATTTTTGCAGAGGAAGTGATAGTGAGCTGGACTCTGGGCTTCAGATTCTATAGGTTAGTTTGGGTCTGAGAGTGGTGAAATTCAGATTTCTTTGCTCCTCTTTCCAGATACTCTTCATCAAGATCTTTAATTAAAAAGCAAAAGAATAAAAAGCAGAAGCCCTCACTCACACAGAAGCACCTGTTCTTGGGCTCTCGTTTTTGCTAAGTTGGCTCCGCACACTAAACTTTGCTCTTTCTTTTCCCCTAGTGCCTCCCTCCCCAGTGGTCCTGTGAGCAGCCCTGGGAGCATCCCTGCCACTGTGCCCGTGCAGATGCCGAAGCCCAGCAGGGTCCAGCAAGCCCTCGCAGGTAGGCATACTGCTACCGAGCTCTGTGATCTGAAAAAATAGACTTTCTGACAAGATTTGGGGGCAGTAGGAGAATGTGTGGTGGGGAAGGAGATTATGGGGCAGGGGTCTTGTTACCTTTTCTCTTCTCATGAAATCCCAAAGGGGCTCCTTTGAAGGGCAGTGCCCCCTGTCAGTGATAGCTTACCCCTGGCGAGTGAACCTGGGGTGTGCCCTTCCTTTGTCTCTCAGTGGGAGTTATACCTGATGATAGTGGCTGTCCTGGCGTGGACCTTTCGTTATCTTTTAAATTTTCACATCACCTTGAATTATGAATCAAGAGACTTTTCTGTCCTGAGATGTATTAGGCATTTCCCTAAAGGGGCCCTCTGGGAACCTCTCAGAACTATTTACTTAGAGTGACGTTTTGAATAAGTGGCTTTTTTGTCCAGCTAGATCTTTTAACTATACAGCTCGAAACTGTTTTTTGTTTTTGTTTTTTAATTTTACAGGTGTTGGGGGGCACTAAAAGTTATTTTTTAATTTAAAGGAAATGTAAAGTGTTACATAGAAAGGTAGACTGAGTGTAGTGAACCTCCATCATTTAAAAGTCAAAGCAGGGAATAAGCAGAGAGAGTGTTGGTGAATCTCTGTGGTAACCCAGTGGGGTTGGAGGGTCAGTCCTAGAGCCAGGGAGACCCTTGTGGGGCCTGACTTCGTGCCTCAGGTAAGCCAGCGCACCCTTGGAGAATGGGATGCCGCCCCTGGCATTCTGCCCTCAGAATCTAGCCTCTTAGCTGTTAACACTGTGCTACTTCTGAGTCTGATGGGACCATTGGAGGGGGCGAGGGATTGATGGCTGTATATAGCCAGGCAGAGCTGGGCTGGAGGCAGTGGGAGTGTGGACGTGCAGCTCACGAGCAGTCTTGGCAGTATTGGGGTAGCCTCTGCCTGCTCCCAGGAGTGTGTGAGCTTAGAGATGGCAGGTGGGACACTGGGAAGAAGAGCCCTTAAAAGAAATGGAAGGACCAGTCAGAGAGATGATAGAAAATGAGAGAGCGGGGCCCAGAAAGCCCCAGGAAGGGAGATCCTGCCCTGCAGGCCCTCTGGCCACCTGCTTTAGCTGCTTAGCCGTCAACCCTCTGCTGGGGCAGAGAGAAAAGTGAGCAAAGAAGTGGTGACTAGAAAGCTCCTTCCCAATTTAGGTCTTCTTATAATATCAGATGCCATAGGTGAGTGAGTTAGACCTCTGTGTGTTCGTTCATGTTCGCCCGCATGTGAGTGCATGTATGTACACACGTGTGCATGTGTATGGCAGTGGTCTTGCTGGAGAAAGGTCAGGGTGAACAGGCCCGGTCTGTACATGGCCCAGTTCCATTCTGCTCTGTAAGTGCTAAGGCTTTAACACATACGTTATAGTAACCTCTCCAAGTGGTCTGGGTATTGATTAGCTCTTGCTGCCTTCTGCTCTTGAAACTGAGGACCTTCCCAGGCTGTGTCCCAGATTGTCCTCAGTCGTGTCCATTATTTTCGCTGTAGCATCTTTGCTGCAGACATTTTTGCCATATAACTGTCTATAAGACAGTTTCACCATAAAAAGGGTAAAATAACTGACTTTTTTGTTTCTTTTTAGCAGGGTTTTGTTTTGTTTTCTTTGTTTTTGATCCATTTGGTTTCGTTTCTCCATTAATGAATTGGTGAGAAAATAGTTAAATAATAGTAGTGGTTATAATAGTTAGTATTTCTTCCAGATGACAATGATTTGCCCCAAGAGTTAGTTGGTTTCTTATTTTGAAACATGCTACGTTGGGAGGAGAGAAATAGAGTTGAATCCATATTTCCCATAGAACAATGACAAGTGCTTATGTACAGTCCACAAAATAAAATCAGGTTTTGTACAGTATTGTCATGAATCTACACACATTTTGAAGATAATCGAATTTTTATATTTCACAAAAAGTTCTTTTAATTTTTTCATTTTTAATATCCCTCTTTTGTTTGTCATAATTTTTGTCCTTTTTTTATGGCAGAAAAATTGCCTTATGGTCAATTAGTTATGCAGCAGAATGTTTGTGGCAAAAATGCTTGAGGCAGAGATGCTACAGCAAAAGTACCAAGAACTATCCTCACTGTCTCCACTGTCCCCTGTCACCTTGGCTCTCAGAGCAATCCTTGAGGTAGGCGGGCATTTTAGCCTCCATTTTACTCATTGGGTTAAACAGACTCCAAAGATTCAAGAACTTGGTCCCAGCTAGAAAGAAGTAGAGGTGGGAGCTCATGGCCAGACGCTGCCTCCCCTGAATGCAAGGCTCTGGCTTGTGCCTATTGGTGGGACCATTGTCTAAAGCTCTAGGGAACAAGAGATCCTGGGCCAGCCCTTGGGAAGCAGAGTCTAGAGAGTGTTCTCTCAGCCTGGGCTGTGTTTATGGATTTGGGACTGGACTGTGGATTCAGGCACAGCTACAGTGAGGTGAGCGTTTGGGCACAGGGTTTTGCAGATAAGTTTACAAACAGTTGGTCATGCTGTTGGAAGAACTGTGTACTCCTCTGCAGGAGGTCAGGCCCAGAGTGCCTCAGGTGACAGCTGCACTGTCTGTGGCATGGTCCGGCCCTCTCTTTTAGAGAAGAGGGGTGGAATGGGCCCCCCATGCTGGGGCCAGGTTCCCACCTTGTGAGCAAGGAGTAGTGTCTGCATTTTATGCTGCTGCAGCTTGTCCAAGATCTGTCAGCTGGGGAGCCAGAGTGGTGCTGGGCTTGAACCCAACATGGTAAGGCCAGAGCTGGAAGAGGATAAGCTTAGACCCGAGTCCTGGTCACTGGATGAAAGGCTGACCCTTGGCATCAGAAAGGGGGTATTAGTACATCAACTTGTGTACAGGGACTGCAATTTCTGGAGGCTCTGACAGATCAATTGGGAATCCTCTCTGATGAGCAGAGGAAAAGATGTGGCTGTCTGAGCAATTATAGTTATTTGGGAATGTTAGGAGTTTAGGGAGCTGTCTTGAGCCTTTGCTGTTGAGGGAGATACGATAGTCCACTCTTGGTGTCCCTCCACCATTCTGTCCTGCTTCTGTGAAGTGTGGGGTGTGGGTGATTTTCACACTTTTTCACAAGAAAGTAGACTTCTGAGCAGGGGCTGCTGCTCTGCAGGTTAAGTGCAGAGCTGTGTCTGTGACTTGAAGGAATGGGTTCTGCATTGAAAAGGGCAAGAGCGTTGTTCATGCTGGCCTCTTGGATGCTGGCGATGGTGGTCCCAGGGTTGTCTTCATTCCCCAGTAGACAGGTACTGTGCATCCCTGTGACCAGGCCCTGCCCCAGGTGCTCAGTGAGGGGGAAGACAGTCACAGAAACGGAGAAATGAGTCCCCTTATGTGGTGAGAATGCTAAGCAGAATAAAGGAGACAGAGTTGGGTAAAAACGTAGCCCTTTTAGATGGGGTGGTCAAGGAAGGGCTGCGTGCTGAAGTAATGCTTGAGGAGCGGTCTAGTTGGGAGAAGAAGTCATGGTCAGTACCAAGCCCTAGTGTTCTCTCCATCTTCTACTTCCTGTGTCTGCTTGTCAACCAGTCTGCCCACCAGTTCCCAAGGAAACCCACATTTGAGCCCAGGAACAAACCTTGGGACACTGGTGGCATGGCATTACCTGATGAGCAGGAGCCCAGGGTCTAACCTTGGTCTTCTCATGTGTACTTCGGGGTCTCCTGCTGAGTGGCCACCACAATGCACCTTGCCTGCCTTGGCTGTGCTGTCCAGGCTGCTGGCTGGCCTCTGCTTCTGTCCCTGACTAGGCGCACATGCCACATCGAGAGCTTTTGTTCTTCTGGTAGAGGCCACAGTGGTTGGCCTGATTGATCCTGAGGCCAGGTGTCCCCTCATGCCTCTAAATTGCCTCTGGGGCAAGCAGTACTGTCTGCCTGGCCTGGGTGGGGAATGGGGCCCAGCAGGGCCAGGTTCTCTACATCCTACCCCAAGCCGGACTCTGAGCACCCTGAAAGCCACCCTCAGGGATGTGCCCAGAAGCCCAGAGCTCCCTTCCCCTGGGGAAGGGGTGCTTTTTAGTCAGACTGAGGACAAAGGGGGATTGGAAGGGTGGTGCTGTGGACAGTGTGGACAGGGTGAGAGTGTGGCAGGAATAGAGAGAGACTCGACAGGAGGACATGCTGTGTTCCAGAAAGTGTTTGGTCCTCAGGAAGAGTGAAGGGAGCAGTGTGGGGTGAGGGTCAGCTAGGATAAGTGGAGTGCTTGGCTGAGGAATGAGACCTCTCCCTACAGGCATTGGGAAGTATGACAAGAATGGACAGTCCATCTTAGCAGGGCTGCCTGTTGCGGCTCCCTCCCCCTGTGGGCATACCCACCGGGCTACCACCCAGAACAGAGGGTCTGTTAAAGCCTCGGCTGAGGGCACCAGAGAAAGAAGCCACAGCCTGGAACCTTTGCTGTATCAGAGGAGTGGTCACATGGGCCATGGGGATGCCTCAGTTGTGTGCAGGCCTGCATCCCAGCATTCCTGCTTGCCCACCCCAGCGATGGCACTGAAGCCACCTAGACAGGCTGGATGGGGCATTGAAAGCAGACAGCACCCCACTGTGGCAGGATTAACCTGGAATCAAGGAGGCATGCAGGGGAAACACAAAGAGAAGAGGACTGTGAGCTCAAAAGCCCGTCCATGTTTCCGTGGTTGGGGTGCATCTTTCCATGTTGCCCTTCTCTCTTTCCTTGTGCCTGGCATGGAGAGATGCCACCTAGAAATGCTCGGGAGGCTTCTTGGGGTGGCATTCTGTTCTCTGTCCTCCTGAAGCAAATGGCCTTGCCCCCCTGCATACTCTGGGTGCAGGCTGATCGGTTGTTTGTACAGACACCTGTGGAACTTGGGGCCAGGGCTCTGATGAGCCGGGCATCTCACTATTCCTGGCCTGGAGCTTAGCCCTACCAGCCCAAGTAGGCCCTGGTAGCCAGATTCCCTGGGGAGATCAGTGGATCCTGATGGCCCTTCACAGTGCCACCTGGACTCAGCTCGGGTTTGTGGACATCACGTGCCAAATGACTCCTCCTAACATTTCTCCCCTCTCTGCATGTCTGATCTCGCACCCCGTGTAGGCATGACGAGTGTTTTGATGTCAGCCATCGGACTCCCTGTGTGTCTTAGCCACGCACCCCAGCCCGCCAGCCCTTCCGCCTCCTGTCTGGCCTCTAAAAGTCACAGCTCAGTTAAGAGATTGAGGAAAATGTCCATGAAAGGTAGTTTCTGCTCACAAATACTCTCTGGCCTCTGCTCAGCCGCCTGAGTCTTGCTGCCTCTGACTCTCCTGCATTGATTGCTCTTCTCTGATTCCCATGGCCCTTCTCTGCTTCCTTCACCCCGCCGGGGCATGGGCTCCGTGGTCCTCCCTGCCCTTGGCAGCAGAGGTGGTCCCCAGGAATCTACTTTCCCCTGCAGTGCCATAGTCAGGTCCTGTCTCTCTGGCACAGTTGGAGTGGAAGGAATCTGTTCTTGAGGACTCCGTGACTTTGTAAACATGGTGTGGGGTGAGGCCTGGCTCAGGATGAAGGACAACTCTGCCCCTTCCACTGGGGCCAGTGTGTGTCTCAAGAAAGACTCCCAGCACTCTCTGGCCCCCTGGTGGAGCTACTTCAGAGGGCTCCCCTGATGACCACTGCTCTGCCCATCATCTGGCGGGGTAAGAAAGGGTTTCAGAACCGTGAAAGGTTTTGTGAGTTTTAACAAGACTTGTGTGGAGGGGTTATGGGTAGTATGTTCTAAACCTGCCATTTCTAAAGCTGATTGTGGCTCTGGCTACATCATGGGACCAGAGGAGCATAGACTGTTGAAAGACCAGTGACCTTCAGGATGGTATAGTGAGCAGGGATCACGGCCCTGGCTCAGCTAGTACTGGGTTTTACTCTCCGCTCCAGTGCTCACTAGCTTCGTGATCTCACACAAGTGTCTTCGTTCGTGAGCAGACGCCTCCTACTTAGAAGATTGGTTGTGAAAGGAATAGAAAGTACATACATGAAGCATCTGGCACATAGTAAGGGTGGCTGCCCTGATCATGTCTACCATTTGTCTAACTCCCAACCCACAGGGTAGGAAAAAAGGCCCAGGGACGGGGAGGGCTTTACCTACCCAGCCCCCACCTCACTTCTACCTTCACCTTCAGCAGCAAGGGCAGGCTTAGAGCTCCTGACCCTATTCCAGTTCTTGCTCTGCCTTGGAGGTAGAGACGGGTCTGTGTGCAGGGGCCGGCTGGCAGCTTCCTGAGGCATTCAGGTTTGCTTGGAAAGAACACAGGCTCTCAGCAGACCCTCTGGCCTTCCCGGGCTAGGGTGGCCCTTTCATAGGGTTGATGGTCATCTGGTTGCCCCCTTGGAGAAATGTAGCTCATGGAAAGCTACCTTCAGTTCTGAAAGGCCACTTGGGTGAGGGCAGGTTGTGGGAATGTGAGGCTAAGCCAGGCCTTACTAGAGGTGAGCCAGAGGCTAGTCCTATTGATGGGGTCCTGGGTTCATTTGGGGACTAGCTTGTAGCCACCAGACTTTTCTGAGAGGCTCCTCCCCTCAATCTGAGTAGAGTCCCAACTACCAGCCATCCAGTACCTATGGTCATTGTGCTTTGGCCTCGCTTTCTCACCGCAGCAACCGGAGTCAGGGTCCTAGAAGTCTGCATGTGTACATGCGCCTGTATGTGGGTGTTTGTGTGGGTGTGGATGTGTGTAGAGGTATGGTGTTCCTTTGCCTATAGCTACCTTTCTAGTAATAGCAGCTAATGCCTTTACAGTTATCACAGCTTTGGTTGATATTAGGTCTCCACTTGTTAGATAGATAGGTAGCCGAGACTCAGAGGTGACATGATTTGGTCCCAGCACAAGAGCCAGAATCAAACCTGATGTTGCCTGGTCCTAGCCTCTCTGCTCCCCTCAAAACTATCACCTGGCCTTCTCTGGTCAAGAGGGAGTGCAGTTTTTGAACCCTCAGGCTTATAAGTCCTTGCACCTACAGGCTGATGGCCATGAGCTTGGATTCAAACCAGAGCTCCTTGGTCTTGGAGGCTAGGATCAGGAACTCCCCAGTGACCTCAAGGCAGGACGAGAAGCCCTGCAGGGTCTCTATCCCACACTGCGCTGGTCTCCTTGACCCCTTTTTTTGCTCTCACTCGAGCTTTGCTGCCATTTTCTCTGTGATTCTGCTGCTGCCTCTGTCTGGACTAATCCTCGCCCCTCTTGCTAGCTGGGGGAGTGTCTTATCCTTGGATGAAGCCTGTTGGTGCAGGGTCCACGGATAAGTGGGAGGTTTTGAGAGGAGTGGGGTGTCCAGGGCTCTCTTCCTGCTGCTTGTTAGCCACTTCCCAGAGTCGCTGAGCTTAAGAACCGAGTGTGTGTCACTGTGAGATCCCACGGTCCAGGGACAGGCTCCAGAAGACTTTGCAACTTGTGACAGTGTCAGTGTGGCCATTGTCTGTAGTCAGCGTGCACAGACACCCACACGGAGTAGGCATCCGCTATATACTTGACTCATAAAACTTCTCTTACTAAGACTTTCTTACAAGATTAGTGAAATTGGAGTGAAGCAGCACTGCCAGCACATGCTCCAGAGCAGTTTGTTCTAGAAGCCGCTATTTGACTCTTCCGTATGGCCTCTGGGGAGCCTGAGTCCTGTTTCCTGACTGACTATGCAAAGGATCTGAGGGCTGTGACTGGCTGCTGCCTCTGCCCCTCTTCCACCACCTCCAGGGCTCCTGGGTCTGGGCCTCCTGTGGGTGGGCCTGGATAGGGCTCAGCCAGCCTTGCTCCAGGTCTCTCCTCTCTTGCATGCTAACTTTCCTGTCTCAGCCCCTCTAACATACCTCCTGGCAGCTTGGACCTCTCCCTTGCTTTCCTTTCTCTCTGGTTTCAGTGTCTCCAGTTCGTACTCCATGGGACACTGCTGATGTTCTGCTTTCTTCTAGGAGGGACTCCAAAGCCAGAGCCAGAACAAGTGATAAGAAACTATACCGAAGAGCTGAAAACAGCCCCAGATGAGGTAGGTGTCATGGGAGCCATGCTCTTTTAGTTTTATTTGGAAACAAGGGGCAGCTACAAATGAGAAGGACCCTGGCGTCTGCTGGAAGGGCACTTCTCCAGGTTCCTCAGGGTGCCAGTGCCATGCTCTGGGCACTTGGGTTTAATCTCCAAGCCTCCGGTAGGAGGCAGGCCTTACCAAGGTGTGGCAGCTATGGCTTCTGATATTTGGATTGCGATCATCGCTTTGCCGCAAACAAGTGTATAGCCCTGTGCCATCCGGGAGGCTAGGAGTCCTAGAGACAATGGGTGGGAGAGCCTGCCCCACTGCCCGAGGGCTGACGCTGGCATGGAAGGGAAGTAGCCCTGTCCGGGTAGCAGTCCTGCCTCTCTAGCTGTTAGGAGCGCAGGTCGGGGTTCCTGTAATTAATAGGGCCTGCCGGACTTCTGTCACACCTTCGGTAGGACCCGAACGTATCAGCTGAGCCATGTTTTGGGGGCTACAAGTGCCACTTTTCTCTTATTTGAATGGAAAATCTGGAGGAGGTGGGTTAAATGTCAGTCTTCCCAGTTGATAACTGAGGACTCTTCACTGGCCTGTTTCTCCTACAAGTCGAGTATGTGAGAAACATCTGGTTGCTGGTTGGTAAAGGTTTTAGACAGAGCCTGAAGGGCATCCTCTCCAGGACATTGTACTCCTACTTCACAGCGCTCAGTTTGTCTTTTTCTTTGCTCTTGTGCTCATCGGCCACAACTGGGCTGCTTTTCCCCCGGCCTCCTCCCTCTAAGCTGCCGTCTACACAACTGACATGCAGCTGTGATCATGGCAGTACCCTCTGCTTAAAACCCCTCGGAGCCTTGATGTGTAAGACAAGCCCCAACTCCTGAGCATGCCCATCAGAAGCTTCTAGGACCTGCTCCTCTCCCTAGCTTGTCTCATTCCTAACCCTGTTCATCTCTCCTGTCCCCTGTAGGTGTCACTGTCCCTCCCAAACTGTATGCTGGTTCATGTTTTGCATCATCTTTTCTCTCTACCTGGAATGCCCGTTCCCACGCTCGTCTGTCTGAGAAGTTCTCTTTTATCTTGTAAACCCAGCTTGGAGAGCCTCTCCTGTTCTTTCCTCTCTATCTAGCTGTTGTCCTGTGCTTATGTTAGTGCACTGGCCCCTGGGCTCAGTGCTGCCTGTCATCTCTCCTGCTATGGTGAGCCCCCTGAGGGCACAGATCCCAGTGACTCATCTGTGTTCCAGCCTCAGGAACAAACGATTGTTGAATTGACTTAGACTGTAACTCTGGCATTTCAGCAGATGAAGGCCTTTTCCTATGAGATTTACCTCTTTGGGTGCAATGTCGCTTTTGGTGAGTGTGCCCTGTGTTTGGTTCCCCTTCAGGACTGCATCATCTGTATGGAGAAACTGTCTGTGGTGTCTGGCTACAGTGACGTGACTGACAGCAAGACCATCGGGCCAGTGGCTGTGGGCTGCCTCTCTAAGTGCAGCCATGCCTTCCACCTGCTCTGCCTGCTGGCCATGTACTGCAATGGGAACAAGGTGCCCACATGCTGGTCTGGGGTGGGCACCAGGGGTGATCCATCTGGTCATGCTGCATGAGCAGGTGACTGTAGCTGTCCTATGAAAGACCCGAGGTGTTCTCGTAGACAGCCCCTGCCCTGCAGCAGGATGAGGGTCAGCACCCGGGGGCTGGGGGTGGCACCTCGTGATGCCTGGCTGTGCTTCAGTGGAGTTTAGCCAAAACAGAGAGAGGTTAGGAGGACAGAGAGAACTGAGTCACATGGCAGACCTGCAGGCTTTGCTTGGCTTCTCTCCACAGTATCCTGACGCATCCTGTACCAGCCAGGGCACTGACACCAAAAGTTGATCAGTCATAGGGTTTCTCGTTTGATTTTAAACGTGTTTAGACCGTGGGGACTTCTGCTCATAAACTTAATTTTCCTACCTGATGCCAGTCTCCTGGATATTTGCCCCCTTTAATAAATTGTATAACAAGTTTCTGGTACAAAACTTGCCTTTCCAAGGAAGCTGTTGGTATCAAGTTTCTGTGCCGGGGGGCTGCCTGGGAGTTGGGGCCATCTGCCCACAACCTGTTGTGTGGCAGAAACTGACCTTTCCCCCTGTGGGCCTCCTTCCTGTCTAGACAGTGGGTGGCTGTGCCTTGGTGCTCTCTCAGGGCTGCCAACTCAGTATGTGGCATTCTGCCTTGTCTCAGGATGGAAGTTTGCAGTGTCCTTCCTGCAAAACCATCTATGGAGAGAAAACTGGGACCCAGCCCCGGGGGAAGATGGAGGTGTTCAGGTTTCAGGTGTCCCTCCCTGGCCACGAGGACTGCGGGACAATACTCATAGTTTACAACATTCCTCACGGCATTCAGGTAAGGGGGCCCTAGCACCAGAGGAGCCTCTTTGGATTTTTGTGGACACTGTCCCTCTCCCAGCAGTCTGCCCCCTGGTCGCTGTGAGGATGCCCGAGCTTGCCAGACTCAGGCTCCCAGGAACCAGGAGGCACTAGCGCTGAGGGTTATAGCAAGCTCTTTGGGCTGTGGAAACAGAGATGGCCCACAGCCCTTTCCTGAAATAGGGAGGGCTTCCTAGAGGTAGAAGAGACATCTTATCTGGACTTGTGCTGGGTAGAAGGCCAAATGTATAAACAGGAAGAACATTCGTGTTGAGGGGCTGGATAACTGGTGAGCCCATGGGCAGGAACCCTCCTGGGGGCAGGGCATGGGGCGGGGAGGTGCCAACAGTGAAGACTAATTGAGAGACCAGCTCAGTTGCTAGGTCAGGCCTGGGTTTGGAGGGACAGGGCTGGGTCTGGATGTTGGGAATAAGGCAGGAACCCCAGCAGAAGATCCCAGGGTCCCAGTGGAGACCCAGACAGGAGCACTGGCCCCTTAGGCCTTCTTTGGGCCAGCGTTGATCTCAGAGCCTGGGGCAGTAGGAGAAGATTACCCGGAACCCGACGGGGCCCATCCATCTACCATAGATGGTAGATGTGTTTTGTTTAATCACATGCTCTTCCTTCATATCCCTCCACTTCTCCTTGGCTCAGAGTGAAATTTAAAAACATTCCAGACAAGGATAGAACCACAGGGCAGGAGGGGAACTTGGAGCCGTACATGGTATGTCACTGTGTGGCAGAGGGCAGGAGCAAGGGTTGTCTGCCATTCCAGCCCCTGCCCTCCTGTCCAGGCTACTGCCATTGTCTCACGGCCCTGCTCCAGCCACTTCTAAAGTGAGGAGTGGAGGGGCCTGTGTGCTGGAGTGAGGGCGTCCTGAAGGCTGACCGGCCTTGCTGTCCAGCCCAGAGAGGCCAGTGCCCAGAGGTTCGCCGAGGAAGTAGGAGCCTCTGTTCCAACCTCTGAGGGATTCCAGTGTTACCAGGGAAATAAAGTTAGCAGGAGTGTCTGATGCCAGGTCGGGTGGCACGTACTCAGGGAGGGTGCTCGTGGGTGGAAGGCCACATTAATGTTGGATCTTCGAGGGGCAGGATTTGAAACAGCAATTTAGTTACTTGAGCACAGGAATAGCTCTGGCTGGGAGGGCGAAGGGGCAAAGCTGGGCCTCTGTGTCCTGTGCACCTTTCAGGGCACCCCCACTCCTCTGTGTTTCCCCTGCAGGGCCCTGAGCACCCCAACCCTGGGAAGCCATTCACCGCCAGAGGGTTTCCCCGCCAGTGCTACCTTCCAGACAATGCCGAGGGCCGAAAGGTAATGTTCCTGCCGCCACTGGCACCTGCTGGTGCCAGTGCAAGGTGGGTGGGGTGAGGAGGGCCCGGTCTGGCAATGGGAGGCCTGGTGGCCACACTCATCTCTACCTCTACGCACCTTACTGCAACAGGAGGAGGGGGACTTGACCCAGGGCTGGCTGAGGTGTGGGCCACTCCTTCCTGGGGACCCTGCTGTGGGTTAGGCATCAGGCATCTTCAGCGTGCCAGGAGTACAGGGAGAGATGACCGGACTTCACAAGGGCTCTTGTGGGGAAGAGTAGCCATCTCTTCTAACAGCCTATTGGGCCAGGTTATGACTCTGCACTGAGACCTGAGTTGGGAATTTACTTGCGCATGGGAGAGGCAGACAGAACAGCCAGTATGGCAGCTTTGAGATGGGAACAGGCTTGGAAAATGTGAGGAGCCTGAGGGAGAACCAAGTGGGTGAGGGGGAGTGAGGTGGGTCGGGGTGCCCTCCAGGCCAGCCATAGGAATTGGGCTATATTCCAAGCATTTGTGTGATGCTGTGAAGTGAAGGCATGTCAGCAGAAGAGTCAAAGCTGCAGATTTTAGGCTTGAGAAGCTTCCTCTGGTGCTGTGAGAGGATGGATTCCAGGTAGCCAAGTGTGGAGAGCAGCATGAATGGGATAGAGCAAGGACACTTGGATTCAATGAGAAGAGAATGGAGCTCATCCATCCAAGATGTACTTGGAAGTAGGGAAGAATCGGGATGGCTCCAGGTTTGAGGGCTGAATGGATGGCAGCTCTGAAGTGGGAGGACTGGCTGCGGAGTGGGGCCAAGACTTGAGTGTGGAGGTGCCCATTGTGATGTCTCATTGGACTGTCAGATCAGCAGTTGGAATTTCAGGGGCGTCAGGGCTGGAGCCAGAAGCTAGGAACCCCCACAGATGAGACTTCATGCCCCAGGACTATGGATGACATCACAGACAGTGAATGAAATGGAGAGGAAAAAGGTCCCAGCACCTAGGAGCCCTGCCAATGTCAAATGCACCAAGGGCTTAGCATGCCACATGGCACAACCCACAGCTGACACTGGTGTGTGGTTAGTACTCCCGTCCTCATCACTGGGACAGATTAAGGGCCAGGGGATAGAGTAGTGGATGCTCCCACCCTGTCGCCTGGACACCCTTGCCCCAAGGTGAAAAACTGAAGCACAGGCCAGCACCTGATCACCCTTCCTTCTCTCCCTCCACCTCTCCTCTTCCTTCTGGGGCAGGTCCTGGAGCTGCTAAAGGTGGCCTGGAAGAGGCGACTTATCTTCACAGTGGGGACATCTAGCACCACAGGCGAGACTGACACAGTGGTGTGGAACGAGATCCACCACAAGACAGAGATGGACCGCAATGTGACAGGCCATGGCTACCCTGACCCCAACTACCTGCAGAATGTGCTGGCTGAGCTGGCCGCTCAGGGGGTGACCGAGGACTGCCTGGAGCAGTAGTGACCACCCAGCCTGGCAGCCAGCCCCCTACACTTACTGCTGGCTGGGCTGCTCCTAGGATGGGCAAGTGAGAAGGTGCCTTTCCTCGGAGGCTGGAATATTTGTTGCGGGCACGGGCGTGCTCCACGGAAGTTGGGGCTTTTCCTGTTTGCCTTTCCCCCTTCTTCCTCCCCTCCAGGCCTGGGTCTGTGTTAGAATTGGGCAAGCCTGGGGAGTTGTACTTGTGGGGGCTTAAGATGCAGCTACCTCAGTGCATGGAGGCCGTCTGTCCTCAGCTGGCCGTGTTGGGCCTGCAGTGCTGGGGGCCTGGCATGGGATGAGGAGAGACTGCCTTACTCCCAGCCAGGGACAGGCATGGGTCTGGATCAGCTTCTCATACCTCAGATGTTCTGTTTGCAATAAATGCCCAATAGCCAAAGTAGGCAGGCCCTGGTGCGTTTGTCAGTGGAGAGGCTGTATGTGTGTGCGTGTGTGTGATGTGTGAAGGCCAGCACACCTGTCCTGCTGTATCAGAGCAGGAAGGGATCTTATGGGCTGCCCATTCAACCCTTATGTCTTAAATGAAGAAAGTGAGGCTGTGGTGAGGGCCAGAGGGCCCATGGCACTTGCCCGTGTTGCTTCCCTGTTCCCCACTCCAGTTCCCCTTGCAGTGTGCAGTCTGGCAACTCGGAGCCCACCATCTCATTACTTCCTCAGGTCCTGGGGAGCGTTGCTCATGTGAAGTAAGTGCTGCTGTCTCCATTGTACAGATGAGAAAATTGAGGTTCAAGGGCATAGTAACTGGCCCAAGGTCCCGACTAGTGGTAGAGCCAGAGCTAGAATCCAGGCCAGGATTGGTCTGATGCCATCCTCAAAGTTCTAATTCTTCTGGACCCTCTTAGAAGGAGAATCAAATATTCTCATACTTGCTCTCTGCCTAGGGGCAGTGCTTGTAGCCTGGGGCTGGAGGGACACAACCACATTTTGTGTAGGCTTGTGGCACTTTTGCCTTTGCGAGCCCCTTTCTCCATAAGAAGAAAAACTTAAATTTTGTTCTATAATGTGTTGGTATAAATCTGAATATACTTTAGAGCATTTTCTTCTATCTAGAAGTTCATTCTTTTCCCCTTCTGATTTTAAAAGAAATTAAGATGTTTTCCTGGGTCTCTAAAAGTATTGTGGACCCTGGGCACTGTACCCAGTGAGCCTCATGGAGGAGCTGGTCAAGGTCATAGTAACTGGCCCCCAAAGCAGGGAGGCCTGGCTGGACCCCCAGCCTGTTTGGTTCCAGGATGAGACGTGCTCCACTGGCCCACAGGGCATGGGAGTTGGATGGGTGCCAGTTGAGTGCTGCCTTCATCTTGGTTCCCACCATTGAAGTATAGTGAGAATCAGAATGGGAAAACATGTTTACAAATCATCTGCCTGTTGGGGGTCTAGTATCCAGGGTATATAAGGAACTCAACGACTCAACAATCCTTTGCTTTTAAAAAACAAAGGATTTTTCTCCAAAAAAGATATATAGATGGCTGGCAAGCACATGAAAAATGCCCAGTGTAATCAGGGAAATGCAAATCAAAACCACAAAGCGATACCACTGCATACCCAATTAGAATGGTTATTATTTTAAAAAAATAAAGGGAAATAGCGACTTAATGAGGATGTAGAGAAATTAGAACCCTCATCTGCTGCTGGTGGGGATGTAAAATGCAGCTGCTTTGGAAAATGGGCAGTTTCTCAAAAAGTTACCGTATGACTAAGCAATTCTAATCCTAGGTTCGTATCCAAGAACTGAAAACATGTCTATACAAAAACTTGATCGTAAATGTTCATAGCAACGTTATTCATAATAGCCAAAAAGTGGGAAATACCCAAATGTCCATCCACCAATGAATGGATAAACAAAATGGAATGTCGATCAGAAGCACTGATACAGCTACAACATGGATGAACCTTGAAACAGGATGTGGAGTGGAAGCCCACATACTGTGTGATTTCGTTTATGTAAAATGTCCAGAATGGGCAAATCCACAGAGGCAGAAAGTCGATTAGTTGTTCTCCAGCGGGTGGGTGGAAATAAGGGGTCACTTTTTCATGAGTACTGTGTTTGTTCTCTCTTGGGGTGGTGAGAAGGTTCTGGAATTGGTTGTGAAGATCACACAACTTGTGAATGTACTGAAAACCAGTGAATTGTATACTTTTAAAGGATGAACTTTGATATGTGAATTATATCTTAGTAAAAAAAAATAGAACCAAAGGGAGTAATGTAATTGGGGGTCTTGGCAGCTGTCAGGGGCTCTTTTAAGTTCTTGGGACAAGGGAACTGAGGAACAAGGGAGTACATGGCCTCATGGAGGGAGGGCAAGGCACAAGATGGCAGCAGGGCCAGGAGAGCTGTGATGCGGCTGGAGCTGGACAGGTTGGAGCTGCTTCAGGCTTGCTCCTGAGTGAGGATAGGCCAGAGGAATTCTCCTGGCACCTGGGGTACAGGAATCTCAGGCATGTGGCCCTGAGCCCAAGTTTCCACAGATTGGTCCTCCTCCCTAGGGTTGGGAAGCTGAGAGGCTGGCTGGGGCCTAAACTCAGACATGGGACTCCCGAGGTGGCTTGGCCAGCAATCTGGGCGTCCAATGGCCTCTTCCTCAGTTTTCCTGGGTCTGTCTCACACTGGAGCCCTGCCTAGAGCCCTCCCTGTAGTGGGCTGGGCTAGGCTGCGGGGAGGAGTTGGGATGTATTTACGTTTTCAGATCTTTCCAGCCCTAGGCCAGCCTGGCAGCTTGACTAACCAGCTCTTCCAGGCCCAAGGTATTGGGGAGGAGGGGTGCTGCAGGAGGCAGCCAAGACAATCCCAGGCTGTGGATGTGGTAGAAGGCAGCCATCATGGAGCTCCCCCAGTGGAAGCCTCGCCCACGGTTGCTGTTTCTTGCGGTGGCACTAGTCTGGCCCCAGTGCTGTGTGAGCCTGGGTGAGTTGGGGTCCAGGGATTGGATGTGCCAGGCCACACCCAAGGGGTTGGGACACATGCTGGAGTGATTGGATCCTGGGAGCCCCATGCCCTCCAATTGGGAGAGGCAGCCCTAGGGGCAGTGGGCCCTAGGACCCTCACACCTGTCTCCATGGCTGCAGAGCTGATCCCCTACACGCCGCAGATAACATCCTGGGACCTGGAAGGGAAGGTCACGGCCACCACGTTCTCCCTGGAGCAGCCGCGTTGTGTGCTGGATGGGCATGCCAGTGCTGCTGACACTGCCTGGCTGGTGGTGGCCTTCAGCAACGGTGTGTCCTGGTGCAGGTGTGGGGCATGGGGCAAGGGATGTGGCCGAGGAGAGGTACTGGGTCTGGGCAGCCCCTCACTGTGATTGATGTCCATAACTAGGCTTGGAGTGAGAGACTTTATCAGAACGGGGCTCCGTAAGGGTAGCATGGAGGGCCAGGGGCTGTGGCAAAGAAGACCTGGCTCCACCTGCCTGCAAGACCCACCTGTTTGTCCCTCCTTCCTGCAGCCTCCAGGGACTTCCAGAACCCACAGACATTGGCTGAGATACCAGCCTCCCCCAGGCTGCTGACCAATGGCTACTACATGACGCTGCCCCTGTCACTGGACCAGCTGCCCTGCGAGGACCCTGTGGGTGGCAGCGGTACCTCTGTGCTGCGGGTGGGCAATAACTCTGACTGCCTGGCAGACCAACCGTCCTACTGCAATGCCCCTCTCCCTGGCCCTGGACCTTACAGGTGAGGTGGGTCACCCCACCTGGAACCTGGGATGGGACAAGGGCTGTACTAGGAGAGGAGGGGTTTCAGGGACCAGGGTTGCCCCCCATAGCCTCTCCTGCAGGCCTCATCCTGGCTGTAGGCTGAAGCAGGCCCTTCTTCACAACCTTAGTTTCTTCCTCTGGGGTTGGGGAGCAGCGCTCATCACATCCAGGGGGCAGGTAGAATGCGATCTTTCCAGGGGGGGCCAGAAGGAAGTGGTGGTACCACAGAGAAGGTGGGGGTGGGGTGGGCCTTCAGGGCTGCCGTCACAGGCCCACTGTCCCTCCCGTGAGTAGATGTGACAGGAAACTAAGCCGAGTGCTGAGTTGAGACCCAGTCAGTGGGTTTGAGGCAGGGAAGCAGGAGAGAAGACAACCACCCAGTTTTACAAGTGAAGAAACTGGGGCACAGCACCAAGTAGCTCGTTGAAGTCAAGGTGGAGACAGGGTAGAAGAGCTGGTGTCCAGATCAGGGCTGCCCAGGCCATAGGACAAGGTCAGGTGTCCTCAGGGAGACCAAGTCCAGCTGGGAGGGCCAGCAGGGGCACAGGGAAGGTGGGTGTGGTGTGGGCTAGGCCAGCACCTCCCTCGCCCTCTCACCCAACCCTGCCAGGTCTCCCTTCCCCTGCTTCCTCAGGCCCACTCCCAGGCTTGGCCTCCATCCCTAGCAGCCACAGGAGCCAGCTTCCTTTAGTGCCAGCCTGCTTGGGTCCTTCAGTGCTCAGAAACCTTCCAGAGCTTCCTACCCGCCCTTGCGAAGATACAACTGAGCTCCTCCGCATGGCCCTTGGCACCCTCAGTGCCAGCCTACCTCCTCACTGTGATCCTGAGCTCTGAGTGTGCCCTGAACGCAACCCCTCCCTCCCTAGGCCTTTACCCAGGATGCTCACCCCTACAGGGGGGCCTTCCATGACTTCAGAGACTCCATGGGGCCAGCGGTTCTCCTGAGAGGCTTATGGCCCCCAGCCCATGCACCCCGCTGAGCCACCCTGAGGCATCTGAGTATGATATTTAGTAACTAGGGTCTCTAAACCAGATAGGGTATCTGGTGAGTAATGGTTCAGACAGATTTGTGTGCTGGCAGGGAGTTCTCAGAGAGTTCTCTGGTCCTGGTGTGTCCCACTCTCCCCTATACCTGGGGATGGAGACCCATAGCATGGCCCAGAAGAGCTGCCTGGAGTCTGGCTGTAGCAGGTGCCCTGTCCAGGGCACTGAAGCTCTGAGGCTCATCCCTCCTCCTCTCCCCAGGGTGAAGTTCCTTCTTGTGGATGCCAGGGGCTCACCCCAGGCCCAGACCAGGTGGTCCGACCCCATCATTCTCCACCAAGGTAGTGCTGGGGAGGGGCCGCTCTGGCTCTAGTCTGTCCCACGTGGGCTTGACTCCCTCTGCAAAAAGGTCATGCTCAGCTGACCTATCCCCTGTTGCCACAGAACTGGGGGCCTGGTGGCAGTGTTCAAGTCCAGCTCCGCCCCCAAGAGCACCAGCTCTGTCCAACTCCAAATGTTTGCTGGTATTTGGGTGCCCAGGCCCCAGCCCATTTGTGGGCAGAAAAGGAGGAGGCCAGAGTAAGTCAGGGCCACAGGTTCTGGAAGGCTTCCTTCAGTAGGGCCCCAAGAAACCAGTATGAGTGCCCAGGCTAAGGAACCTGCATGCATGAAAGCCAGAGTGTCCAGTGTGGGGAATGCCTGGGACCAGAGTCGGGGTGGAATGAGGCCTTGTTGTCTGAAGGCCTTAAATGCCAGGCTTCAAGGAGCAGGGCAGTCACATGGTCAGTCCTGAGGTCTGCCACCATTCTGCCTGCCATGGATGGACCAGTGGGTGGGCACATTGGTGGGAATAGCCTAGAAGTTAAGAGCAAGACAGAGACTAGGAGTGATGGGTGGTCCAGGATGGCAGGGCACAGATACCCATCTGAGGATGACAGATAGGTGGGGCTCAGGAGGCCGTCTGGGTACAGGAGGTAGCCAGGCCTTAGGCGTGAGCACAGGTTGGGAGGCGACTCCGCCAGGGTCCAGGGGCAGCCTCTGAGCATCTGCTGTGTGTTCAGGAAAGTCCCCAGCCTCCATCGACACATGGCCAGGACAGCGAAGTGGTGACATGATCATCATCACCTCCATCCTTTCTTCTCTGGCCGGCCTCCTGCTCCTGGTCTTCTTAGCAGCCTCCACTGTGCGCTTGTGAGTGGTGACACCCCAAGGGCCTGTTCCTCACCCAGAGTGCCTTCCATCTCCTTGGCCCCAGCACCTGGAAAGCCTCCCTGACCCTGTGGCTTTGAGCTGGGAGGTGTCCCTACAAGGGCTGTGCAGGGAATTTCAACCCTGAGCGTCTCTCCCCTGGGAAGTCAGCTCCTCTGACCACAAATTCAGAGAAGGGACCACCTCGCTCTGCCCTTGTCCATCAGTGTGTCCTCTACATGGGCCCTTGTCCTCCTGGGTCTTTTCTCTCCAGTGAGTCCTCTATCGTTTTAGTGAAGTGACACCAGGATAGTCAGTGTGGCCACCTGGAGAACACAGACCTCCAGCTAGTTCTAGAAAGGAGGAAAGGGAGATCAGAGGCTGAAGAAGGAGGGATCAGGAGTGTGGAGGAGGCCCTGACCCCAGGCAGCCTGCTCCACCCAGCAGAGACATAGCTCCTCCTTCTCTCCCTGTCCAGCTCCAGCCTGTGGTGGCCTGAGGAGGCCCTAGAGCAGCTACGGACTGGCTCCTTCATGGGCAAACGCTACATGACCCACCACATTCCACCCAGCGAGGCTTTCACCCTACCTGTGGGCTGTGAACCTGGCCTGCACCCCCTGCCCAGCCTCAGCCCCTAGCCTGGCCTATGTGGGTGGGGCTGGGGAAGTGGAGGGTGCACACCCACATGCTTCCTCCCCCATCGCACTCCCCCACCTGCTTGAAATCCTACAACTGGCAGCCCTGACTGGCTTGCGCATTTTCCACTCTCCAGGCAACTGAAGTTGCATAAAGGGGAGTTCGGGGGAGGGCCATGGCCAAGCTGGACATCCAGCCGCCACCTCCATCCCTACCTCTGTTCTGCCTGCTGTCCTATGAGTGAGGCTGGAGGTAATGTGGAGAGGCTGCCCTGACCAAAGCTTCCAGGCCCCAGGAGAAGGCCTGCAGTGTCATTGCTCTGCCCTGTGCAGGAAGCTGAGCTGGGCTCATTATGGAGTGATGAGCCTCCTTCTGTCCTGTCCCATCTGCCAGTGGCTGGGGCTGCAATGAATCCTTTAGAGAGGCACTAGCCCTTATGAGGCTGGCTGGAAGGTCAGACAGTGTAGAAGCACATTACGACTATCTGGCCTCTGATTTGGGCCACCACTTCTACCCCTCTTGCACATGTAGATGGCTCACACACTTATCCACTCACTTTCATTCCACACACATTTGTTGAGCTCCTGCTACCACACACAGTGTTAGACACAGTGCCTCAGGCAGATCTTGGGGAGCTCACCAGCTGCTCTGGACCTCAAATAACCACGTGTCATATGTGACCTGTTACTGTTGAGGGACTGTCATGCCCTCAGATTGTCACCTGCCCTCGGGCTCACACTCCCTCGGACAGTGGGCTCTCTGGGGTACATGACCACCCCATCAAAGGCAGTACAGCCTTCATTCCCCCAGTGTCCGTCTCTACAAGGCCGGTAGTACCCGTCTTGGCCACATTAGGGCGCCAGTGCACCGCAGCTGTAGCCGCACAGCTTCGCGCATGCGCATTTCAGGGCGCTGTTGCCTGGCAGACTAAGACATGGTGACTTATTGTCAAAGAGCAGCTGCCACTCAGCGAGGTCTTCTGGGAGGACAGGGCTCCAGGCCCCATTTCAGCCAAGCCAGAGGGATGAGCAGTCAAGCCCCCGCTTGAGGGCCTGCTGCGTACTTTTCAATTTGCACAGCTGCCACAGTTTTCTAGATGGAGAAATTGAGGTTCAGTGACTTGCCCTCTGTACTCTGTCCACTGCAGCCCTACCCCATATTCCCCTGCTGCTCTAGCCTAACAGCAGCTCCCAGCATGCAGACTCTTCTCCCACCCCTCCCCGCCTCCCCCCGTGGAGGGCACTCAGTGGTGGCAGGGATGGGGGGATGAGGAGTAACCCCCCTTTTGAGGTGAATAAATGTTATCTGTCTTTTCCATCTGAGTGGTGCCTGTGCTGGTTTTAGATGAGGAACGCTTACACATGGGGCCTTGCCTGGCCTTGCTCTGTCCAGTTGGGCCCCACCACCAGCCCTAGTGCTGTCCTGAGTCTATCCCCTTGACTGGTAGCCCTAATTGTACTTTGGGGGACTACCAGGGAAACCAACCCCGGTATCCAGGGTTAAGAAGCCTGCTACTAAGCCAGCTTATGTGGATTTAGTAGTGTTCGCTTCAAGGCAAACAGTTCAGAGGAATCTTTGCTTTTAAAACCTATGCATTCCTGGTTCCTGGTGATCTTTCCCCCATCCTGCTTGTACGCCCAACCAGCCACAAGACCTCCTCCAGGTACAGACAGAAGCAGAGTTAAATGCAGCCAGGACTTCAGGCACTGGTATCCTGGGTGACATCTGGCTATAGGAGCCAGCCCTTTTGGGCAGCTACCCTTGAAATCCTGCTACTCTGGGACCCAGGTCCCTTTTGGCCCCTCGGAATTAGAGGAGGGTTAAAAGCCCCCCACACACCCACCCTCACCAACAGAGCCTGCCTTACACTGTCCTGTTCAGGCCTGGCTCCAACACTAGTTGTAGAGGTACTCGAGGCCTAGGACCCCCAGCTTAGGGCCTGCCCAGGAGGGTATGGCAGGGAGGAAGAGAGGTCCGTTGGTGTTTGCTGAATGAAAAAGTGAATGAACCCTTCCAGGGCAGATGTATTAGCCAGGAGTGGTAATTGCATCAAGCTCTTGCATATCCCAGGTCCTCTTGTGGCTTATTTTTAGTGCCCAAATCTGTGCCGATCCCAGGCACAGCCCCAGCGACATCCTAAGCATGCCTGCAGCTGCCCCTCGTTTCTGAACAGCAAACACCCCACCCCCTCCAGCCCTCTGAGGAGCTGTTCTCACTCCATCCTACTGCTCGGGGCTTGACCATGGAGACAGGCTCTAAACAGACATTGCAACATAGTGGATGAAGACTATGAAGGGGCCGAAGAGCCCAGGGGAGGCAACTGACCCCACCCGAGGGTCAAGGGATTTCCTAGGGATGATTTCCTAGCTGCGTCTTGAGAAGCAAATGGAAGTTAGTCGAGCAGAGGGGAAAGGAGGGAGGACAGGAACACGTGACTCTGGGAGACCATCTTGCCTTGTGGTAGCATGGATGGTGCAGTGGGGGTGGGGAGGCCAGTGAGAGGGAGGCTGACCTGGTCTTCCAGGCAGATGGAATAGGCCCTGAACCAGGGCAGCCGGAGGAAGTTAGAGAGAGAGAGGTGGATTCCAGAAATATTCAGGTGGCCGGAGGAATTGGGGACTTCTTGGATGTGGGAGATGAGGCAGAAGAGGCTATACCTGGGTTTCTGATGTGGGGATGGATATAAATGCAAAATGAGGCCCTTTATGTTCTGAGAGTGATTATATCACCCCAACTTACTTCAGAGCAGATCCCCAGGAAAGGAGGTGCTGGAGACGTCATCTTAGCAGCTGGATGAGTCCACTAGAATGTCCACCAATTGTTAATATTTTACAAAGATGGAAGCCTACTCTGGTCAGCCCGAACAACTGTGGGTGTTCTACCCAAGGCTGTGGTGGCAAGCGTGCCAGAGTATCACAGAATATACACAGAGAGGAATGGCAGAGCTGGTCATCGCCCAGCACAGGTACTGTCACACTGAGCCTAGGGCAGCTGTGCCAGGTGTTCTGCCCCAGAGTCACACTTAGGGTCATCGGCCAGATGCCAGCCCTGCTCAGGCCAGCTCATGACAGCCCTGAGCAGAGTGCATATTGACAGCCATGTTGCAAAGAATCTTTTATCAGATGGCATTTAAAAATTTCCCCTGGACTGTATTTGGGGAAGTGCCTCCAAATTCATTGGCCTGTAACATAATGGTACAGTGGTTAAAAACAAGTTCATTGTTAAAGAAGAAAAAACAGCAGTGATTGTGGGGGCGATGACTCAAAGATGACTCATCAGACCTGAAATTAAAGGAATCAGAATGACAGCAGATGGAAAACAGGCAGCCGGGCACCAACTCTCCTCTCTGATATCCTGTGTTTACTTTATTCCTCGGGACCTCTGAACTGTCTATTTCTCTCCATCATCTCTGCAAAACCCAGGTCAGCTACTTGCTGGGAGGTCAGCAGCTGCTCCCTTGCTGGTCTCCCCACACCAACGTCCTTGCTCCCTACCCCTATCCTCCTCCCAGAAGGACCAGATTATAAACCTAGTGGTGTCACATCATTGGCCACAACTCTCTAGAGACTTCCTGTTGCACGAACAGAATCTGGACTCATCATTTCAGTCATGAGGCCCCACAACCCATCCCTTATCCCCTGTAATCCAGCCACATAGGCCACGGGGCCTTTGCATTTGCTTTCCCTGCGATGTCTGCCCTTCTCCACTTTGCTCCTCTTTCTCTAGATCATTCCTCAGCAACAATGTCACTTCTGAGAAGCCCTTCCTGACTCCTCGGCTCTCTTGGATCCATGTTCTTTTTCTTCTCAGCACATTTTCTAATTTGTAATTAGGTATTCAAAATGGTGAGCTTTTGCTCTTCCCATAAGAGGCCTGAGGTAACTTCTGAAAATGGTTTGCTATTCACTTGACCCAGAAAAACCCACAAAATCATACAAATCAAGAGTTTCAGATCTTCGTGTTCACTTTAAGAACATTCGTGAAACTGCCCATGCCATCGAGGGAATGCATATCCAAAGAGCCACCAAGTATCTGAAGGATGTCACTTTACAGAAGCGATGTGTGTTATTCCATTGTCACAATGATGGAGCTGGTAGGTGTGCCCAGGCCAACCATCTAAGTGGGGACAACCATCAAAGAGATGCAGTCTTCTTAGGGGGCCCAGGACACTTCCCCTCACCCCAGTGTATTCTCAGCTGCAAACAGCAGGAACCAACCTTGGAGAGTTAAGTGGGAAAAAAACATTCTGGAGGAGATTGGGGAGCATCTGGAGGCTCTGAGAGCCGGGTCTGGAGCCACACCAGCAATCCTGGCACAAGACAGCTGCGATCCCTGGTCCCACCATGGGAGCTTCTGACCCAGTCACCTCTGGAAGCTGGGCATATAGCCACTGCCCTGGCCAGAATGGACTGGCCATGGCACCTACTTCCTTGTCTGATGTGGGTGCATGATTAGTGGGCACCCTGACTGCTTTGGCTGCTGCAGTGGGAAGTGGGCCATGCACTAGGGTGCTTGGTATGGGTGAGGGGCCGAGTCAACCTGGAGAAGGGGATGCCTTTTTGTGATTCTCGCAAAGCTATCATATGGCTCGCACTGGCTCTGGGGACAGGAAAACAATATTCCAGACATAAGGAGGGAGTGGCAGGACCTGGGTAGTCAGAAAGAATGGCAGTCATCTCCTCCCCCGGGAGCATGGGGAGCTTTATGCCGGCTTTATGCTCATGTGAGCACGTTCCACTATAATGAAAGAATTTCATCAAATTCTGGGAGTTCTTCAGAGCCTCTTGGAATTTGTGACTATCTGCCCCAGGGCCAGTGTGAGGGAGATGGAGAGTTTCTCTAGGGATCAGCCCGTGGACATGTCACACACCCCAACCTGCAGTCCTCAGTGTTCGCGTCTGTTTAGTGGGGGCAGTAATTATCGGCACCCAGGGCTGCTATGAGTGGCTGCAAGAGCCGGGGTTGGAAGGTCTGACATATAGATACTCAATGAGTTTTTGTATTTTCCTTTGAGATATTTTTTGTTAGAGCTGTCACTCTGACCATTTGTTGCTGCCACCTCAGAGCCCCAGCTGTAACCCTGAGCAGCGGGGCCCTGACAGCCCAGCCCATTGCCCCCTTGGGCTCCTGGAGCCATCTCCTATCCCTTGTGGGGCTTTTGGGGCTTGTGGCAGAAGAGTAGACTGCACCTTCTTGGGAGGGGCCAGCATGAAACAGGAGCGGAGGGACACAGCCACACTTCACTGCTACTCTGCAGCCTGCCCACCCCACCCTGCTCCCCAGAGGTAGGAGAGAGTGAAGAGTGGAGTGGGCTGGGAGGGAGGGGACAGTTTCCAGGCACCCACTACAGGGCAGGACAACAGCCTAGAGACCCAGCCCAGAGACCCCACAGGTTATACAGAGGTTCACATCCAGTCCTTGTCCTCAGAGGGTGTCCCGTTCACCAGGGAGGCACACTCATTGTTATAGACCAAATAGTGTTCTTCAGAATTCATATGTTGAAGCCCTAACCCCTAGTGCCTCAGGATGTGACGGCATTTAGAGACAGAGCCTTTAAAGAGGTAATTGAGTAAATTTAGACCTTTAGGGTGGGCCCTAATCCAATAACCAAATCTCTTATAAAAAGAGATTAGGCAGAGACACCAGAGGTGCACACACAGAGGAAAGGCCATGTGGGGAGGCAGCAAGAGGGTGGCTACCTGCGAGCCAAGAACAGAAACCTCAGGAGAAACCAACCATGCACCAACACCTTGATCTTATACTTCTAGACTCCAGAACTGAGAGAAATAAACTGTTGTTTAAGCCATCGGTCTGTGGCATTTTGCGATGGCCACCCAATCAGACCTACCCACCTACCATTACAGCATCATAGGCATCAATGTTAACAGCAGTGGAGTGCACAGGGCACAGGGTCAGCGATGAGACAGTGTTTAACTGAGAGCTGACAGGCAAGCAGAGAGCAAGGACTTCACAGGCAGCAGAAACAGTGGCAGCAGGAACAACATGTATAGAGGCTCAGAGGTAAGAAAGGGCCTGGGGTGACTTGCTGAGCAAGCCGAAATCTTCACAATGGACTTGGATGAGTGCAGGCTGGAGCCTGCCTGCTCTCTGGCCCTGGCCCTCACCCTGCTCACACTGGCCCCTTGACCCAGCTTTCTGGGCTGCCTTCTCTTCCCCTGTAGCTAGAGAAGCCAGAAGCCATGTCCTGGCCCATGCCTTCAAGCCCCTACACTGATCTCAGCATGGATGTCCCTGACTCCTGGAGACAGAGCTCCAGGAGCAAGAGAGGAGCCCAGGCACCCCCCTCCTTATGCCTCATTTGCTGTAAGTCTTGCCAGGCAGCCTTGCCCACCCCCAACCCCGGCCTCAGTTTCCCCTCTGTAAAATGAGGGGTGATCTCAAGGCTCCTTCTGCTCAGATATTCCATTCCTAGCTCCCTGAAACTCCACTCCCTGTGGGTGACACAGGCTAGAGTTATCCACTTGAAAGAATGTGTTGCCATTGACAACCATTCTTCTCCCTGACTTCTCCCCCAGAGGGACAGAGAGGAATGTCCCATTAATCATCCTGGCCTCTCTCTCTGCTCCCCAGCGGAGGGGGCTAAAGCCCTAGGAGTATTTCATGAAAACTCTGGGCTCAGCTCTGCCTTCTCAGCCCTTGTGCCTGGAGTCTGTTCTTGTCAGCCCTGACTTCATGGGACCAGGGCAGTGGAAGATTTCCCAGGGTGGATGGGCTCGGGATGGAGACTAGGGGTGGGGTGGGAGAATGGGTAGGAGAGGTAAGGGGCTGAGAGTGGGCTCATGTCATCAGAGTTCTGTGGGTGTCTCTTCTGTGTGGGGTCCTCTGCTGGGCAGAGCTGGGGATGCAGACAAAACCAGGCACAGTGCAAGGGGAGGAGACCTGTGATGGGCAATAAGGCAGCGGTGGGAGCCTAGGGGAGGCTTCTGGCCCAGCCTGGGGGTACAGCTGGGGTGGGAGGTGGGGCACCAAGGGAACTTTCTGGAGGAGCTGGCGTCTGAGCATAGGTGGTTTGCTGAGGGGCTCAGCTGGCTGGAGCTGAGGGGTCCAAAGGGGGCATACATGGCCAGGGGCAAGGCATAGAAGGCTGTGAATTCCCCCAGAGAAGCTGAGCAACTCAGAGGACGTCCAAGTGAGGTGGAGCAGACTTGGTTTTAGGAAGGCCCTCAGTGGCCAGGGTGGAGTGAGTGGCAGAGAGAGGTGAACCCCGAGCAGAGCATGGAGGTGGCCTGACCTGGGCTTTTGGGACCAGTGTCTCCCATGAATACCTCCAGCTGCTCCCAGGGTGAGTTGTGGGAGTGCTGGGGGTGAATGGCAGGATTGGGTTCCACTCTCTGTCCCCTGACAACTGTAGGCACTGAGTGGCCCTGTGCACCTGGGCTCCAGTGCAGCGGGCTTCTGAGCTTCAGAAAAACAGGCCTGAAGCCATTCTCAGGAAGGCCTCCTGTGCAGCCTGGGTGGAAGATGAATTTAGAGAGGATCTTTGTGGACACCAAGCTGTTCTCCCCCCTGGATGACTATAGTGGTCTCTTCAGTGGGCACCTTAAAGTCCTTGCCCCCTGTGTTGGGTCGATTAGTGTCCCCCCAAATTCCTGTCTATCCAAAACCTGTACGTGTGGCCTTGTTTAGAACGAGGGTCTTTGCAGTTGAGATGAGATCATGCCAGATTAGGGTGGGCCCTAAACCCAATGTGGCCGGTGTCCCTATAAAGAGAGGGAAATTTGGCCACAGAGATGGACACACAGAAAGGAGAACGGCATGTGAAGACAGAGGCAGAGATTGGGGCAGTGCCAAGGAGCCCCAAGGGTGGCCGAAACCACCAGAAACGGGAAGAGGAAAGGGAGGATTCTTCCCAACAGCCCTCAGAGGAAGCAGCCCCGGGACACCCTGATTTAGGACTTCTGGCCTCCAGAACTGTGAAAGAATAAATTTCTGTTGTTCTCAGCCAGTCTGTTTGTGGTCATTTGTTACAGCTGCTCCAGGAGACTAATACACCCCCAGCCCCAATCTGTTCTCCCCACAGCAACCTGATGGATCCTGGCCACATCCTTCCTCTGTTCTGACCCCACAATGGCTCTCATCTCAGGGTCAAAGCCAAAGTCCTGGCAATGACTTGCATGGCCCCATGTCATCTGTGCTGCCCCTTGACCACACTAACCATATCTCCTAGCCCTCTTCTTGCTCCCTAATTGTCTCCCAGCTACAATGACCCCAGCAAATCCACCACCACTGAGATGCTCTCCCTTTGGGCCCATGGTGAATTGTTCTAAGGACGGCGCTGGCATTTCCCTCATCCCTGTGTGGATGCTGCACTTCCTGCCAAGCGGCGTTCCCTCCTCTCCCCTTGAAACTGGGCTGGTGCTGGCTTGCTCTGGCCATGGAATGGGGCTGCAGTGATGCTGTATGAGTTTCAGGCCTAGCTCTTGAGAGGCCTGCTAACTTCCATTTTTGCCCTCTTGGGGTCCTTGCTGCTATGTAAAGAAGCTTAGGCTGGACCACCGAATAATGAGCAACCTCATGGAGAAAAAGAGGAAGGGAGAGAGAGGTGGGGAAGAGGGAAGAGGGAGGAGAGGGGAGAGGATGAGAAGAGAGGTCCAGCTAGCCCTCAGCTGTTTCAGCCCCCAAGACATGTGAATGAAGCTGAGCTCCTGGCTGGATGTAGCCACATGAGCGACTCCAGCTAACCCAAACAGAGCAGAAGAACCACCCAGCTGAGCCCAGCACACCTGCAGAATTGTCAGAGATGATAAAATGGCTGTCGTCTTAATCCTCAGAGCTTTGGGGGCATTTGTTACACAGCAATAGACAACTGACCCTGGGACCTTTGCACCTGTTGATTCTTCTGCCAGTCAAGCACTCTCTCAAGGGGTCCCACGGTTCTCCCTCTCCTGGTTCATTCAGGTTCTGTTTACATGTCATCTCCTCAGGGTTACACAATCTCCCCGCCTAAAATAATCCCTCTTTTCCGTAACTTTAACCTCTTAGCTTTCATTTCCTTAAAGCCTGTATCACCACCAGACATTCCATTACACCTGTATTTGTTTATCAAACTGTCTGTCCCTCCCAACCAGGAGATCAGACTTGGTTTTTGTTCCCTGAGGTACCCCAGAGCCTGGCACAGAGCAGGAGCTCTATGAGGACCTGGTGAAAGGATAAATGGATAAAGCGCCAGCCCTTTTCTCAGTCCCCACCTCTCCTCTAGGGCTTCTGCCTGTAGCCCATGCCCACAGTGACCTTGGCACACAGCAGACCCTCCCTAAACAGTGTGTCAGTTGCACTGAATGTAACAACTAAAAACCTCCATGTTCTGACCCCCACCCCTACCCCAGTGAGCGGGTGGGGAGACACAGGCCCAGAGCAGGAAGGACTCAGTCCCAGGCTCAGTGGGTCAGCGATAAGCCAAGGTATCTTGACCTTTGGCCCCAAAATTGTGAGATTTCACTGAAAGGAAGCAATCACTAACTAACAGAGTTCCTGGTTTGTAATTTCACATGTATGATGCTTTAACTAGACTATGGAGGAGATGAGGGGTGTTCAAACAGACTGGGAAGGGGCCAGACTACTGTGCAATAGAAAGATCTAAGCCCAGGGTCGGGTATATGAACTGTGAGGTCTTTCTCTTTTGATATTAGCACAGAGGCATCTCTGTTGGGGTCTGATGAGTGGCCTCGAAGCCAAGCTGGTGGAGGGGGAAGGGACCAGGTCACCTGCACTTCCTGTCGCTGCCCAGATGAATTCCCAGGCCTCAGGTTTGGGGCTTCTACCTGCTGGGAGAGGGTGGGAGGAGCCTTGCTATGTCTCCCTGTGTGCTTCCTCAGGACAGGGTGTGATGGTTGCCAAGGAGTCAGGGCCTTGTTTGGTGATACAGGGTTATGTAGACCTTTGGGAGCCTTTAGCTGGCTGTCTTGTGTGAGGTGAGTGGGAGCCCCACCCCATCCTATGAGTCACCCCAAAGGTAGGTCCTTGAAGACAATTTCCCCAGGGCTTGGCATGCCCCACCCTAGCCCCTCTGGGAATCCTGGGCCCACTGCCTTCACACTGGGACTCTGGAGCTGGCGACATATGGACCAGGAAGAGGGGACACGACAGGGAAGCTCGCTTCTGCCAGGACATTCTGGTCATCAGCCTAAAGCTGTAGAACAAGAAGGCAACTATGGGCCACCTGGCCAGATACTCAGAACAGGAAGGGACCATATTAGCAGGCAAAATGATTACTGAGCACAACTCCTGTGCCAGACCTTGGGCTCAGCACTGGAGATACAGTGGGAAGGGAGCTAAACAGACTTGATCCCTGCCCTCAGGGAGTTACTGCTTAATGGAGAAAAGAGGCAGTCACCAAATAATGATATGGCCGATTGGCAAGTCATGATTGTGAGGGATCATTTATCCCATGGTTGAGTGAAACATAGTGTAAAGCTACAGTGACCAAAAAGGTCCAGTACTGATGCCCGAAGAGACAGATTGATCCAAGGTGTGAATCAGTGTCTGGAAGCTGATCCGACACACACACACACACACACACACACAATACGAATCAGGCATGAATGTCTCCATGACCCTTGAGTTTGTTTTCTAAATCATAGCAGCAATGGTTTCTGGTGTCCGCACCCTCAGGCTGTGGGTCCAGTAACAGTCGCTTTAAATGGCTTCTCTCCATGTAAGGCCCCAGCTCTGACCCGGGTTAGGAAAATGGCAGTGGGTAGAGGTGGGGTCTCTCCCGTCTTGAGTCTATCCTGGTTCTACTCCCCCCCGCAACGGCCCCCTTGTTGCTGCTGTCATTTCTGCCACATATCGGCACTGCTGGGAGTGGCTTACTCTGGGATGTCCAGTTATCCCCTAGCAGGAGCTGCCCAGCTCCCTGGCGCGCCCCCGTCAGGACTGTGGGACAAAGAATCCCCCAGCCTGGCCATGTGTGTGCTTGTCTGCTGCCTGGCTCCGCTGTTGTCACTCGCAGCGGCCCCAGGGTGAATGCAGGACCAGGAGGGACTCCTGGAGCCCTGTGGGTCTGGGAAGGAGCCCTCACATCAATACCTGAGGAGATAAACTCAGCCAGCTGGTGCCTTGAGCAGGCTGTGGGTGTGAGTGTGGACACCCCTGGTGGACACACATGGGAGCTTGTCCAGAATCAAGCTGAGAGGGGACATTGAAGACTGACCACGTCTGTGGTGTATGATAAAAATGATATTTCAAACTGAGAGGGAAAGGACTGATTTTTCAGTATTTTAGGTTTTTTTTAAAAATAATATTTGGAGTTTTTATGGAGTCTTCATTAAATCATTGGCCATTGGTGACTAATTCAACCTCCAGCCCCTCTCTCCTCCCTGGAGGTAGGGGTGATGGGGCTGAAAGTCCCAACTCTTCTCATCACATGGCTGGTTCCTTTGGTAACAAGTCTCCATCCCGTGGTTCTCTAGGGGCTTTCCGAAAATCATCTCATTGACAGAAACTCAGATGTGGTTGAAAGGGGCTTGTTATGAAAAACAAAACACACCCCTTTCACCTTCATTACTCTGGGAACAAAAGATGACCTTTAGAAGCTCTGCACTGGGTGCCACAAAGACCATAATATACGTCACAGCTGCCACAGGTAACTGATACAGGGACACACACCGAACTGAGGGAGGGGCAGGCGTGGATGAGAGATGGTCATGAAGAGAAAAAGTATTAAAATAAAAGCAGAGTCTGTGCAGAGTAGTAATGAAGTGTGCCAAAGTCTGAGAAGGAAGGTGAATCACTTGTTCCCGCAGGCCCCAAATTAAACACGGAGAAAAAGGAGAGAGAGAGTTCTGCCTGCGTCTCTGAAGACCCGAGATTGATATCCAGCTCTGCCACTGCCCACCACGGGGCTGCAGGAAGTTCCTCTCTCTGTTGGGGCCCCGGTTTTTTCATTTGTATAATGAGATTGATAAGAATGCCTGCCCTGCCCACCTCTGGGGACCTGGGGACCTGGGGACATGATGAGTCAATCAACAAGAACATGCTCTCAAAAGAAGCCTGCCCTTGCCACATTTTGATGGCTGCTTTCAATTCCTTCTTAAAAGGGAGCGTGAGAGAGAAATGTAAATATATATATGTATTAATATATATTATATAAAATGTATAATGTAAACACCTATACATATGTATTTTATATACATAAATGTATTATTAGCATATATGTTATATATACATATTAGTATAGATAGATATATAGAGAGTAACACAATATATATATAGCAAATCTATACATCTGAGAAGAAGGGGATCCAGAGCAAATATAGAAAAATGTCGACAATCGTTGGGTCTGAGTGAAGGCTGTATATATGAGCATTCATTGTACCATATACTTTTAACTTTTCTATAGGTGTGGCCATTTCTGTAGTAAAAAGCTGGGGAGATGAAGAAAGGCTTTCACCGCTGGGTCTGATGCGGACTTATCAGCTTGGCCCCAGTCAGATCCACTCATGTCCTCTCTCTTCTGAGTCTGGGCCACGCAAAGTGTGGCTCAGCCCAGACTCAGAAGAGAGGGGGACATGCTCTCTCACCAAGGCCCACATATTTGTTTAAAATTCTGTTGTCCAACCTCTGCATCCTATAGCTAAATGCTAATCCCAGGATGACCTACCCGATTCTGAAACACAGCAGTGTCACCACCAGTGGGCTGAAATAGCTGTTTTATGGAGGGGCCTGTGCAAGACCCTGGGAGCCCTTCCTCCCCGCAGTAAGGAGAGCCAGTTCCTGCAGAGAGCTTTCAGCAGGAGTATGATAGAACATACTCTATGCTGCAATGATTAGAAGTTGGAGGTGCACGCCAGATGCTAGTGGAGCGTGGAGGGGAGGTGCCAAGGCCAGTCAGGGCACATTTCTAACAGCGCGGACCCTGGGGGAGGTAGAACTGAAGAACGAAAGTTCCCTGAGTATTGCAAGGTAGTGAGGGAACTTTGGAAGAGACTGGCCTAACCAAAAGTGCAGAGGGGCAGAAGGACAAAGCAGCAGGCCCACGGTAAGAGGCGGTATCAGCGGCTTTTTGGCTGAGGCTAACCCAGCGCGCACCAGGACTCTCTGCTCCTCATTTGCCTTCCCTGAGCCAGCCTTTGCTCTGATTTTGCCACTCTCCACCCCCGCCGCCCCCTGCCGCCAGTTTCTTGGGGCTGAGTCAATCACTGATGAAACAGAGTAACTTTAAATATTGAAAAGTCCAGTCACGAAAAACCTACTAGGTAATTACGTAGTGTTGGCACGAATACTTTTCTTTTTGAAGTTCACTATAATAAACAATTGGCATAGTTTAAGTATTTTTGGAAAGAAAATTAGTGTATGTGGGCTGGCAATCAAAGAGCGTGTAAATGCATTATAACAACTACAGAATATTTGTAATGGTTTTTTAAAAAAAAAATTTTAAGTACTCCTCAAAAGAGATTGAGTTTGGAGAGGGCGTCTCTGGCCAGGCTGGTACTTGGGGCAGGAAGCTGCGAGGGGCTGCAGCTCCAATCCAGGTGAGACAGTGTCAGTTCATGCTCTGCCCACCTGCCCTGGGCCCCATCCAGGAATCTCCTATTTGAAGAGGGATTGCCCTGCCCTGGCAGTGGCCACAGAGAGAAGGTAGGTCACCTGGATGAGGAGAGGGTGATGTCGAGGAGCCCCTTCCAGGGACCGGGTTGCAGGGAGTGCCCCCAAGCTTGCCTCTGGGTATGATCCTGTAATTTGGGCTCTGCCCTGGCCGGCTGGGTGATCTTGGACAAGGCTCCTGCCCCTCTCTATGCTTCCTCTAGAAAATGAGGGTAACTCCCTCTGAGCAGGGGGGCTGTGGGGAGCGCTAGTTGCCTGGTTGGGGACTGTTTGGATGAGGAGATTCCACAGGGCGTGGCAGGACTGTCAACCGGTGCCTGGCCCCGGGGCTGCCTCCTCCCTTCCAGCCCCTCCCTGGGTAGGCCTTTGTGGAGGGGGGTGGAGGGGTGTCTGGGCTTGTCTTGGAGGCAACAATTGATTGTTCTCTCCAGCCCCCTCCCTGGGAATGCCAAATCCACGGGGCCAGCAGATTATGCCCCTAAACCTGTCCAACCAGTGGTTTGGGAGGAGGGGGCACCTGGGAGGGGCAGCAGGAGGTGCCAGAGCTGCCTCCCCCAGCCCAGCACAGACAGCTGAGTTCAGAGGCTCTGGACACTGCAGGAAAGACTTTTAAACAGACTGTTGGATGCTCGGCCTGGCCATGGGACTCAGTGAGGGACAGTCTGGGCTGTTGATGCCACTACTGCTATTGCTGACCTGCCTTCAGCCAGGGATAGGCCTGGGTGAGTGAGGGTGGGGGTGAGGGTGGGCTTCAGGAGAACAGACCTGCCCCCAGCTGCCTCTTAAGCCCCAAATCTGGGACTAGGACCTAGGTGGGTCAGGAGAGACAGCCCACCAAAGAGGTCACAAGACAGACATCTGTCCCCGCCACCCGCCCCCGACCCCAAGTTGTAAAAGATGCAATCCCCCTATCTCTGAGCTCTACTGCTTTTCTCTTTCATTCTCTCTCTCCCTTCCTCTCCCTCTGCTCCTCTCCCCGCTCTTAAGCAAACGTTAAGTACCTGCTGTATGTAGCATGCGCTGGGCCTCAGAGGTAAAACTGGGAGCTGAGAGAAAGATGGGTTCTAGCACTGAAACTTGGCAGTTAAATGGAATTAAATTGAACTGAATTGAACTGAACTGAACCAAAAGGGGGAGAAGATCCTGGAAACATGCATAAAGCTCTTTTTTCTGTGTCTCTCTGGTATTTGGGGCTGGAGAGAGGAGGGGTACTAGTCCCAAGGGGCCCAGGGAGGAGTTAGAGGTTCTGAGTGCCCCGGCAGCTGGGCTGGATATGGGCATAGGGCTCGGGCTTCTTATCCTCCCCAGCTGTCCCTGCCCTTTCCCAGATGAGGCTGTGAGGGGCTGAGAGGGGGACAAGTTCCAGGAGGGGAAGGTGCCTTCAGATGTGGTGGGAGGTGGCTAAGCACTGGGTGGGGAGAAGAGGGTGTCCTAGGCTTTGAGCCAGGACATGGCTCAATGGCTCACATCCCTGGGGCCTGGCTCACATCCCTGGGGCCTGGGGTCTTGGTGGGGACCTTCCTGTGTCACCTTTCCACCCCTCTCGAGCCTTTCATTCCTCTCATCAAGCAAACCAATCTAGACCATGTGGGTGGAGCCGGAGGGACTTGAGAGGTAGATAAATTGAGGCCTAGGGAGTCAGAGCTCAAGGCCATTGGGTACCAGCTGGATTCGGGCTCCCCCATATCTGAGTCTCACCCCAAGAAGGCCTGAGGCCCCTTCCCCAGAACACTTGTGCCTGTAGCAGGGGGAGGGGACCTCCCGTGCCTCTGTCTGTCCCCTTTCTTGGGGCCCTGCCCACCACATAGAAAGCCCAGTGACTCATGTAGGGCAGGGCCATATGGGCCTCCCCTGATTTCCCACAGTGTCCACCCCTCGTAAGCTCCCAAGGCAGGAGCCAGGGCTGGACTCAGACCACTTACCCATGGCCCATGGGCACAGAGTTGCCAGGGAGCCCTCCTGAAAAGTCAGGAAAAGCCCCAGGGAAAGCCCCGCCTCCTCCCTCAGACTGGGCTCCCGAGGCAGACACGTGCTCCGGCCCCTCATTCTGAGCTGTGGGGGCCTGCTTGTCCTGCTGAGTCTCTTCTCTCTGTCCCCGCTGGCCCCAGAGAGCATCAGCTATGTGCCCAGGCTCTCCAGTGGCACCCTGGCAGGGAAATGCACCCAGTCTACCTTCACGCTGGAGCAGCCACGGGGCCGGTTCCGTCACCTCAACATCTCCGACCTTGACCCCATCTGGCTGGTGGTGGCCCACAGCAATGGTGGGTACCGCTCGGACAGGCCTTGGTTTTCCCTCTGTGAAGTGAGCAGAGGAGAATGAAGAGCAGAAGGGGTGGTTAGAGTGGGAGGTCCTGCCAGGGATGTAGCCAGGGGACTGTCTAGCCCGGTGGGACAGGCTGGAGCCCTGCCCACATGGCCCCCACCATCTGACCTGAATGCCACCTTCAGCTGCCCAGAACTTCACTGCCCCACAGAGGTTGGAGGACATCCCAGTCCCTGCTGACTTCTCCCAGAGGGGCTACTACCTCACACTGATGGCCAACCGGGCTCTCTACCAGGGGGGCCAGCCTGGCAACCAGCTCCAGGTCCTCCGAGTCGGCAATGACACCAGCTGCTCCCCAACGACAAGGGGCTGCAACCACCCACTGCCAGGCCCAGGCCCCTACAGGTGAGCAACTCTGCTGGGTCCCGCTATGGGAGATGTGCTGCTGCCTGTGCTCAAACCTGAGTCTACGGCAGCTCACAACTAGGTGACTGGGTCTCCCGCTCTAGTTCCACCAAAGGGAGGAGGTCTGAGTGAATTCTCCCAACTTTCTTGTGCAGAGAGCCTCTGACTCAAGCCCCTGCCCCTATGGGCCATTTGGATCCCACGGGTGGTGTCTCCCCATCCAGGGAGGGCTTGCCCCAGGGGTGACGGCTCCCTGACCATCTCACTCAGGGGTTCATTCACTGATGTTCAGTGCTGGGGGATCTAGTCCACTCACATTTCCTAGGTGAGGACAGTGGAGTCCCAGAAAGGGTGACACACCCAAGGCCACACAGCTGGGAAGTGTCACAGCACAGATTGGAGCCCCTTCAGGTGGGCTCCAAGACTATGCCTTGAGGCCCAGTCCCTGCTCCCCGATCCGTCAGGCCCTGGGAATCAAGGGGACAGACTGACAGGCAAGAGGGCCCAAGGGGTCAGAACCTGGGGACCCCTACTCCTTGTGTTGGTTGGGTTCCCTGTTCAGAGTGAAGTTCCTGGTGATGAGTGATAGAGGATCCGTGGCTGAGACAGAGTGGTCCAGTGAGACCCATCTGAAGCAAGGTATGAGGCCAGATGAGCAGGTTACATACCAGGGCTGGAGGCATGGGGGGCTCCTGAGGACTGGGGGTGGGCCAGTACCTGTCAATCAGAGCCATCGTTTCCATCCTGTTGTCTGTAGGGCCCCCTCCCCCAGCCAAGTAGGGAGTGGGGGTTCTGGAGGCTGTTCTAGGTCCCCCTTCTCGGATCAGATCAGACTTCTTTCCTTCCTGCATGGCCTGCCCCGGCTGCCTGTGGGTCCCCCTCACGACACTCAGCTGTGGCACTCCAGGCTACCCCAGGGCCCCAGGGCGCAGGTACCGTAGTCATCATTGCCATTCTGTCGGTCCTGCTGACCGTCCTCCTCACTGCCCTCCTCACCCTGCTCATCTACACCTGGTAAGTGGGCAGGACCGATATTGCCTGGGCCCCTGGGAGGGGTGAGGTCCCTGACCTGGACCGCCTTTATCCCCTTCTTCCTCCCTCACTTCTTCAGCAGCAGCCCCCGGCCCAGGACCCTAGCCCAGCTCTCCCTTGCTAGCCATGCTGGAGTGGTTTTCCCTGAAGGCCAGACAAGGGTACAATTACCCGGCAAGGGACTCCTAAGGTTCCAGAGCCTCTTAATCTCTCCCTCACTTGTCCCTCTGCCTGCAACCTGCCAACAACTTCTGAGCAGGCACTATCGTTCCCTGGTGGCAGCATCTGGAATCGCAGGTGGGGTAAACAGCAGGCTCACCTCCTGGGAGTTCCCTGGGAGGAGGTGAATTGCTTTTAGGCCAAGCGCTGAGCTTTGCCTCAAGACTTTCATTCAGAGCTCAGATGTCAGGCCCTGGTGTCCACAAGGCCACCTAGAGGAAAAGGGGAACTTGTTTCCCTGGGTAGAATGTGGGGAGGAGGGAGACGGAGAGGTGCTGAGGCAGGTGGGTTTCAGGCGGCCAAGCAAGGGGTGAGTGCTTGATTCTCAGCTGAGGAAATGGCTGTATCCTGAAGGCCAGAGGGAGCCAGTGTGTGGGGGGGTGGGGTTTGATTAGGAGAGACAAGCAGATAATGTTTTAGAGTCATCCTGGGGTGTGGTGAGTGGAAGAGGGGGCTGGGTGACGGCAAAGGGCAGGGAGGAGGGACTGGCTTTGTGAGGTTTAGAGAAATAGCCTGGCTCCCTTTGGTTAATCTAGCCTGGCCAGTGGAGCCTCAATTTCTCCAGTGCTCCTACACCTCTAGGCAATAGCTGGGGTCCTTCGATCAGGCCCTGTGTACATCATTCTCCCTCTCTCCTCCCCATCTCCCACCCAAGCTACAACAGCTGTGGGAGCATTCCCATTTCAGGACCAGGGGAGTCGGGGCGCGTGAGAAGATATAACCCCCACCACATGTTCAGCCCGACAGCTGTGGGGAGCTCCTGAGGGAAGCCAGGGGGCTCCCATCTGCCCCTAGCCTCCTCCCTGGTCCAGGCTGCAGAGCCTGGGCTGGGGGCATGTCCTGCAGCTTCCAGAGCTCAGAAATAAATATCAGAAATAAATGTCCCCAGCACCTCCCTGTATGTCTCTGTCTGTGCCATTATATACCTGAGCAGTCTCCTCAGCCCCTGTTCCCAGCCTCTGGGTGGGGGTGGGGGGAGGTTCAGAAGGATATAGCACCAGGGCTGAGGTCCAAGGTCCTAGACCAACTGAGCCATCTAGGGCAGGGCAAGCCTCTTTTCTGGTCTCGGTGCCCCATCTGTAAAATGGGTGTGTTCACACTGCCCACTAGGCAGCAGTGAGGCCAAAACAAGGAGGAGGGTGGGCTCACCCTGCCCTGTATACCTGACGGTTGATGCCCCCTTATCCCAGCATCCTCCTTGTAGCCTCTCTCTCCAGCTGGCCTCCCCTCCTGGCTGGAAGACTTAGAGCAGTTCTCCCTTCCTCCAATTCCTGCATAAGAGGTGCAGCTTCTAAGCTTCACTCACCCCTGTGCTCACTCTGGGCCTGGAGTGCAGGCACTATGTATGTAACTTGGCTCCTAGAGAAGCCTGGGCTAATCCCAGAGCAGCCTCCGGCCCCGATCCTAATCCAGGCACCCAGCATTTTCATTATCAGCTCCACTCCGGGGCAACTCCAGCAGGGCCTAGATGACCCAGGCAAGGTTCTGTCCTCAAGTTGCTCGCCACCGTGGAGGAGGAAAGGGCTATCACCGTGCACAAGGATGGAGGGAACTCAGGCATCAAGAGTCAGATCAGGCTCGGAGGAGGCTTGCTGGGCAGGTGTGGCCTTGGGGAAAGGGCAGCACTATGCCAGATAGACATGAGGAGGGCACCCAAGCAGGAGCAACAGCATGTGTAAAGGCCCAGGAGCAACTGGGGACTGCTGGGTGGGGAGGTGGGGGAAAGCTAGGGGTTGGGCTGGGGGATGGTGAGGAGGCCTGGAGGTACCCCATGCCAGGTAGAGGGAGTCACCTGCTGGGGTAAGGGGCTTAGGGAAGGAGGGTGCTGGCTGGCTTTCCTGTCTCCGGGAGGTGCACACGGCCCTAATTTGTTTATTGGCCAATGCAGACACATCCTGAGCCTGCTGTGGAGGAAGTGCTCACATGACTCTGGGGGACCCGGGTTTGGAGGGGCAAGGAGAAGAAGAAACAAGCAGGCTTCCAATTTCTGCCTTGGTCTCTCCACAACATTTTCAGAGCAGCACGAGACCTGCATCTGGGGCTGGGTGACCCTGAACAGGTCACTCACACTCTCTGGGCCTCGGTGTTCCCTTATGTGAAAAGCGAAGGTTGTACTGGGTGATTCTAAGGCCTTGCGTTCCACAAACTGACGCCCTGTGTGGGTCAGCCCTGGCAGGAAACAGATGGTATGCCTCTGTTTCCAGCTGGCCTCATCTCCTGGCTGGAAGACTTAGAGCAGTTCTCCCTTCCTCCAATTCCTACAAGGCAATTGAGAGAGTTTACAAAGGCATGGGCAATGTTAGGCAAAACCAAAATGAGAGGCTGACCTGGGGCCGGTGTGGCCTTTACTGAAGAGCCAGTAAACGGGAACCAAGGGTGAGGGTCTGCCTGGCAGAAGCAGGGGCTGTAGGTAGAGGGATGAAGCCAGTGGAGGGAGCCAGTGAGTAAATACCTGGCCTCTCTCCTCCTGCCTTCTGATCTCATGCTGGTGCCTCCACTGACCACGCCTAACCAGAAGCAAGGGGGCAGAGGGGTCTGGATGGTATGGTCCATGTCCCAGGTTCCTGAGCCCAGAGCGGGACAGAGAAGGGCCAAGAATGAACTTACTATGATCTGTTTTTTCCTCAACCATTTCTGACACCAAATGTGTGGGTTTTCTCACAGCGACCAGTTCTCCAACTCGCCAGACACCAGTGAGTGTCCTACAATTTAACTCAATTCTGGAGATAGCAGACCCCTCAGTCCCACAAGACTGCCCCCACTTCAGACACCAGTTGCAAGCAGAGCATGTCCAGGGTGCCCACACATCTTCCAACTTCATTACAAATCAGAGATTCCCATTAATGCAGGGAGGAGGCAAGATAATAAAATGTTAATTAAGCTATTTTCAGAGATTGCAATATGCTGATCAACTCTGCAGCCAGGCCAGAAGGACACGTGCAGAACAAAGGAAGATTTCCACTGGGATTGCTAAAAACCCATTTCCCCACACGCTGTGAAAGAAAAACAGGAAAAACAGTCTTTAAGTGGCTGACCTACGCAAAAGAAAATGTTGCAAAACAAAATGTTCATTCCCTATGGCTAAAACCATGGAGAACCTATGGAATAAAGGCTGGGAACTGCCAGCAGGCCTTTCACTCTACTATTTACCCTTTCATGTTACGTAACCTTCCCCTGTCCCTTCCCCTTCCTCACTGTATGCCCATATCAAAGGAGATGGGTCAACAAAGTCTTTAAACTGTAACTCAGAGGAACTATAGAATGATATATCAACTGAATTCCTCAAACACTCAGGGTTCCTCTCACTGTCTTTCTCTCGGTCCTCCTTACTGTCCTCGCTGTCCTCATTCTCTTAGTCTCTCATTCTCTTAGGTGCTTCTCTTCTCTTCGCTCTCTCTCTCTCTTCCTCCTTCCCTCCCTCCCTCTGAGAGGAGACCATGCCGTGTGTGGAGTATTGCCTCTTTTTCTAATAAACTTTTCTTCCGAAAGTATTGAATTCTTCCCACACTCTCCGCCAAAGGAGCCCCCTCTTCTCTCAGTGCAGGGCTTAGTCTCCCCCTCAGTCTGGGAAGTTTGCCCTGTCCTGCATCTCCATGACTGCCTCCTCAGTTTCAATAATTTACTAGAAGGGCTCACAAAACTCAGGAAAACAATTTACTGAGTATTACCGGTTTGCGACTCAGGATATGGGGGCACACAGAGCTTCCACGTCCTCTCTGGTGCGCTGCCCACCCGGCACCTGATGTGTTCACCAGTCCAGAAGCTCTCCACACCCCATGTCTTGGTTCTTTATGGCGGTTCCATTACGTAGACATGATTGATTAAAACATTGGCCATTGGCAATTGAAGTCCATCTCCAGCCCCTCTCCCCTCCCTGGAGATTATGGGGAGTGGGGTGAGGGTGGGGCTGAAAGTTTCTCTAATCCCTGAGGTTGCTTCCTCTTGGTGACTAGCCAGAATCCTGAAGCTATCCTGGGGCTCACCTCATTAGCATAAACTCAGGTAGGTTGAAAAGGGCTCATTGTGAATAACAAAGATGCTCCTGTCACCCTTACCACTCAAAATTCTGAAGGTTTTAGGGAGGGTTTTAGGAGTTCTGTGCCAGGAACCAGGGACAAAGACCAACTACTTACAGTAAAGTCCTCCTCTATCCACAGGGGCTATGTCTCAAGATCCCCCCGGTGGATGCCTGCAACCGGGGATCCCTAAATATACTGTTCTTTCACACACCTATGACAAAGTTTAATTTATAAATTAGACACAGGAAGAGATTAACAACAACTAATAATAAAATAGAACAGTCGATCTGATAACTGGCAGAGCTACTAAGAGACTAAGCATGCGGGTCGGAGGATAGTGTATGTAGCATAGATCCATTGGACGAAGGGATGATTCACATCCCAGGTGGACAGAGCGAGACTTCATCATGCTACTCAGAACGATGCCCAGTTTAAAACTTATGAATTGTTTATTTCCGGAATTTTCTACTTCATGCTTTCAAACTGCAGCTGACTGCAAGTAACTGAAACCACAGAAATCAAAACTGCGAATAAGGGGGAACTACTGTATTTCTTCTGGTATCACAGTGATGTGGGATATGGGGCGAATTTCCCCGAGTGGGGAACTCAAGCCCTACGCCTGCTGAGAGAGGGTCCCTGGCTTCACGCAGGAAAGAATTCAAGCGTGAGCCAGAGTTAGAGACAAAAGGAAATTTTATTCGAGAAGAAATAATGCTCCACAGTCAGAGACGTGGTCTTCCCTCAAAGCCAGAAAATGAGACCCTGAGAGCTGGAGGAACTGGGTGTATATCTGTTTCCCTTTCATGGTGTGGGTATGCCGCGTTAAAGGCGTGGGGAGGTAGTCCTTAGTAATCTCTGTGGGAGTCCTCCCATAGGTTCCCTGTCTGGCCTATGCTGATCAGCCAGGTTCAGGCTTCTAATGGCACGAAGCAGGCTCTGAATACAACCCAGTTTAATATTTAGTCCATGTGTGTAGTTCTCATGCCTCTGTCCTGCATTAACAGTATCAGAGGGGCATAGACTGCCTTTGTTCTGATTCTGTTGATTCAGACCTTTCCTCCCCCTCATGGTCTCCAGCCTGGAGAGAAAGGCAGACGGTGAACATGCAGTCCTGTCCCAGACAGAGGCTGCCTGAGGCCAAGGTGGGAGTGTGCAGAGGGGACTCCACAAAAGCCAATCGGAGGGTGTTGGAGGACAGAGATCCTGGCTTCCTCTGACAGGATGTCCCAGAGGCCCGTCAGACAACCACACCACCTAGAGCTGACACCAGCCTGGCACCTCCTCCTGGTCTTGTGGTCCTCCAGACCACAAGCCAAATGCGGGAGAAGACCCCCATCAAACTCCCTGACCACATACCCCCACTGGGGACATTCGATAGACACAACCTGGCCACAAAGACTTAAGCTACCATCTTGGGACCTGCCCTTGAGAGCCCAGAGCCCAACCTCAGGGGCTGGAGGAAGGGCAGCACGGTACGGGCGAGATTCTCTCCCACCCAAATTCCCATTGGAACCTCAGCCATGCCTAGGTTTGTTTCTCTGAGCTGTTCAGGGCGCTTGTAGCACAAGCTAGTGGGGGAACGCTGACCACCTGGGGTGGCTGCACCATCCCACTCAGCACTCCAGCTCTTGGGGGCACAAACCTGGGGAAACAGATTTGGGGACAATGGTCTTGAGCCATGAAGTGACACCCAGTGGGCCACATGTCACCTGATATCAGCTGGATAAATGAACAAATGGTTGGGGAGAGGGGACCAGCTGCCTCTTTCTGCACCCCTCTCTGTCTTTCTGTCTGTCTCTTTGTCTGCAGAACTCTCTCTCTCTCTGCCCCCTCTCTTATGTTTCTTCGCTTGTTTCTCATTCTTTTTCTTGTTTCTATTTTTAACTCCGACAAGCCAAGAGAACTGCTCTCACTTCCTGGGGGGAAGCCGTCTGAGCTGGCCCAGAGATGGCACAATCAGTTCTCAATAAACACAAGATAAATCAAAAGCTGGTTCCAGGTTTGGATTTAGTAGGGAAAAGGGGCAAAAATGGAGCAGAAAGGAGACGGGAGAAAGAGAATGTGCGTCAGACACCGGGACTATTCACAGCTCGTCATCTCAAACCGTCAGGTACAGAGGGGGTCACCCCAGGCCCCCTCCCCGTCTGGTCCTGTTCTAGTGCTTGTAGTTATGCTGTGCTGTCTCCATGCCCTGGCTCCTTCTCCAGACATCCAGTTGTTCACTGCAGCAGGAGCCCAGGAGGCTCAAGTGGACCGTTGTAGGCAGCTCCTCTACCCTCTCCCCACAGGTGTGTATTTGCTCCCCCTCTTTGGCATGGGACCTAGACCTCTCCTGAGAATGATGTCTCACACGGAGGGATCTGAAGGCTCCAGTGATGCTGGAAGCCAGGCAGGTAGGAGGGGCTATGAGGCCCCTGAGAGGAAGGAATCAGCTGGTCCTGAAATCTGGGGAGGGGGTGGGCTGCTTCTGGGTCTAACTCCATCATCCTAAACTTCCTGGGTAAAGTTTCTGCCCCAAGGCACAAAGACATAGGAATGTGACCAGAGAGAGAGAGAGAGAGAGAGAGAGAGAGTGAGAGTGAGAGAGAGTGTCACCCTGTTTGGGAGGCATCAGGCAGGCTATTCCTGGGAGGTGGTGTTGCAGGGTCTGAAATCCCTGCTTGCTTGGGTGGGTTTGAGCTGCTCAGAGTCAGGCCCGAGTTTTTAGGGTCACCAGGATGATGGCCTGAGGGCTCACACATGCTGTTTCTTTTGCCCTCCTAATGTAGGGAGGAGGCAAGAGAATTAAAAATGTTAATCAAGTCTAAGGCCATACCACCCTGAACACCCTGGATCCTGTCTGTTCTCAGAAGCTAGACACTATTGGGCCTGGTTAGTACTTGGATGCGTGATCTCGGAAGCTAAGCAGGGTCAGGCCTGGTTAGTACTTGGATGAGAGACCGCCCAGGAATACCGGGTGCTGTAGTCTTTAAAAAACAAAAAACAAACAAAAATGTTAATCAAGCCACAATCAGATATTGCGATATGCTGATCAGCCCTGCAGCCAGCCTAGGAGGCCACCTTTGGAACAAAGGACGATTTTTCTACTGGTATTGCTAACAGCCCATTCCATTCCCCACACCTGTGAAGGGGAAACAAGAACCAGCAGAGTCATTCTCAATGGCTAAAACCAAGGGGAATCTAAGGATTAAAGGCTGGGAAGTGGGCCTTTAGCATTACAGACTCTTCCACTTCCTCACTGTATGTCCATATCAAAGGAAATGGGAACCAAAGAATGACATATAAACGGAATTCCCTGAACACTCAGCGTTCCTCTCAGTGCCTTTCCACGTCCCTCTCACTCTCTGCCTGAGAGGAGACCACACCCTGTCCGTGGAGTGTTGCCCTTTTCTAATAAACTTTCCTTTGACTCTAACTATGGCGTGTGTGTTTAATTCTTTCCACACTCTCCTCCAAAGAACTCTCTTCTCCTCTTGGTCTCCCCACCACCTCGGGGAAATTGGCCGTGTCCTGCGTCACTCCTGCTGCTGTCTCCACGTCCTATCCCTTTCACCCGGGGTCCAAATCTTTCTGGTCCTCATGATGCAGAACAGGGCAAATTCTCCTGAGTGTTAGGGATGAGGAGTGCCACGTACAGCGAGTGGTAAATCCTGCCACGTCCTGCACGGCTCTGGAAAATAAACCTGAGTGGGAATGGTGGGAGATTGAGAAAAGAAAGACAGAAAGCTGGGATCAGGAGGCCCACCATCCACTGATGGTGGAGCAATGGCACGGTTTTATTTTTGCAAGCTGCTTTTATACCAGAGCATACTAAAATAAGATTATCCGCATCCAACCTACACACCCTGCTTTAATCATTTACATTTCCATAGATTATTCCCACCCTACACACCTTGCTATAATCGTTTGCATTTCCATAGATTATCCCCATTCTTAGGAGGGTTTGTAGAGGTGAGTGAACTCTTGGTTGATCTCACAGATTGCAAGGACCTCGTCAGCTTGCAACCTGCTCTCCACAGAGGAGGACTCAAGTCTTGCACTGAGAGAGAAGAGGGTTCTTGGCGGAGCGTAAGAAATAATTCAAACACAAAAGGAAAAACACAAAAGTCAAAAGGAAAGTTTATTGGAGAAAAGGTAACACTCCACAGACAGAGTGTGGTCTCCTCTAAGGCAGAAAATGAGAGAGACAGAGTAAAGGCACAGAGAGGGACCCAGAATGTTGGAGAATTCAGTTCATATATCATTCTTTAGTTCCTGTGAGTTGCGGTGTAAAGACTTTACCTATTTTCCTTTGATGGGGATATACTGTGAAGAAGAGTATATAGTGTGAAAAGGAAGAATACGTAGCAGGAAAGGCCTGCTGGCAATTCCCAGCCTTCATCCATAGGTTCTCCATAGTTTTATCCATAGGGGATGAATAATTTTGTTTTGAGTAGGGTGGCACTTGAAAGACTGTTTTTTTCTGTTTTCCCTTTATGGTGTGGAGAAATGGGTTGTTAGTGATCCCAGCAGAAATCTTCCTTTGCAGGTTTCCTCTGGTGGCCTGGCTGCAGGGCTGATTAGCATACTGCAGTCTGAATACAGCTTGATTTAACATTTAGTCCTCTCGGCCTTCTCCCTGCATTACTCACACCTAGCTCAAATGTCCCCTTCTCCTTGTGGCCAACTGTAAGTTATTTGTTCCTTATGAATCTCAAGGGCCCCAAGAATATGTCTTGGCTGCCCACAAAGCTGGCTCTCTGTTCATCCCTGGAGGGGTGACAGGACTGAAAAGAGACAGGTAATGTTGCAGGAAACAACACCCAATGGAGGAATTCAGACGCTTGGACAACTTGGTTAGAGGAAGGAGAATTTAATGCCAGCGGAGAGTGTGGGGCATTCAACAGACCCAAAGCACGATCTCCCCTTGGTTAGATTTCTTACCCTCGCAGTGTCCATGCAAGGGACCCGTGATTCCTTTGTCTGAGGTTTTACATGTCCTTCTTTACTCAGAGTGGGGAGGGGCAGCTTCGGGTGGGGGACTGCAGGAGAGGAATTTCCAGACCCTTGGTGTTATCAGCACCTTTATTAGAATCTTGAACAAAGAGACGGCACTCCTAGGCTTACGGGCAGGGAGCAGCATTCATTGATATCTGCGGCTTAGGGGGTTTCTTATCCAAAGGCTGAGCTCTCGCTGTAACACAGCAAACAGTTCCACAGTCTTGACATTCCTATACAGCTACAGAGATAGGGAAGGAGCTGGAGAATCCTTGAGGTGGGGGATGCAGCTGTGGAAAACATGCTAACTGAAGAGCATAGGGCAGAATGGGGTTAGAGAGAGAGCAGTTTTAACCAGCTGAGTCGGTTATTTCTGCAGGCCCTTTCCTTTGCATCTATTTTTACTTTCAGATGCCTCCTTTCCTCTCTCAGTAAGGAGAAGCAGAAACAGACCCCCCCACACACACATATCAGCTACTCCTGGTCACTCCAACCCGACCCAGGAAAGGCTGTGCTGGCTGGAAAATAACTGCTTGGCTATTGCCCATGGGAACATAGGCTATCGCCCATGGGAACATAACATTCTAACAATAAGCTTTCTGCTTCTGTACCCCTCTTGCACACCCGACCTGTGGGTTGACAGGTAGTGAATAGGAGAAAATTAGACCTTTGTGTTTAAGACAGAATGAGGAATGGGATTTAGGGCTTAAAAACCCTGTACCTCTACATTTCAGGGCTGCTTAATTTGGGGTCTGCGAACCCCTGGCAGACTCAGCTGGCTGAATAAAGAGTGCGTTTCCTATAACTCACTGATTTCTGGTGGTCCGTGTGTCTATCGGGGGCTGGTGGCTACAACAAGGCCACACTTAGAAGGCACGGTGACTCTGTGCATCACTTGCTGGACACCAGGAACTGGCCTGAACAATTCACAAATGTGAATCCCAAAATTTTGGGGGCAATCCATGGTTAGCCTCATTTTACAGATGAAGAAACAGGCGTGGTAAGTGCCGCCAGGGTAGGCAACCCAACTCAAGGAGTCAGAGCTTGGCTGGAGGGGCAGGGCTTGAGTGGAGGGGGCTGCAGGGCCCTTGATGAAAAGGCAGGGTTGCCCAGTTCTCTCAGCCCTGCCCCTGATCTGGGCAGCAGCCCCAGGTGGTCCCCTTACCTTCCCCCACTTCCTCCCCAAGCTTCCTCAGTGGAGGATGAGCAGGGTGTTTCCACTCCTTTCTGGAAGGTTCAGAAGGTTAATGAGGGCAAAGCATGCAACTCCATTCAGTGGGATGAACTTCTGGGAAGAGAGGAACCTGGGTCTGGGCTGAGGGCCAAGGGTGGGGTGGACGACGGCACCTATGGTCACGGCACCTAACTGCCCGCTGCTCCAGGGCCATGGCTTGGCCTCTCTGACTGGCCACTGGCCCCAGAGAAGTTTCTGAGAATGTCACAGACATGGAACAGAGGCCTCCTCGGCCTTGACAGGGCAGGAGACCCCTTCTCTTCCCACCATGGGCCTGCTCCAGCCTGAGCTGTTTGGGGTGGGGCGGCTGACGACAGGGCCTTGGTTGCCCCCAACTGGCCTGCCTTGAGACTAAGGCTCAGTTGTCCAGAGGGAAAGGAAGAAGAGATTCTGAATCCCACCTGGACCCTCGAGAGATATCAGGCCCGTGCTCAAGCAGAGACCGGACCTTGAGCCTATATCTTCAGGCTCCATCCCCAAGGTGGGGACATTTGTCTCTGGGGGACCATTCTCTCTCGCCCCACCTTTCCGTGAGTCCCTGGCTACCGGCTGCCTGTTATACTCCCCAGGCTTCAAGCTAGGCACTAGGGGCAGAAACAGCTTGACCACAGTCCCTGTCCTATGGGGAGAGGGTCTCTCAGACAGAGTAGACAGTCCTGAAGTGCCATGAGAGGAGCTCTCAGCCTGCAGGAATAAAGTCGTGTGTCCCCTTAGGGAACAGGGCTCTCTCTTTTCTGACCAACCCCGTGGGCCCTTCAGCTGTGAGATGGGGGCTCTGGGCCCACCGGGGTGGCAGGAGCGAGGTCAGGATGGCTGCCCTGCTCTGCCAAACAAGGCGGAGGAATCTGGAGTCTCCAGTGGTAGGCCGCTGGAGGGAGGCGGAGGAGACACCTGGTGGGTCCACTGGGGGGATGGAGGGGATGAGTGTGAAATGCCCAGGAGAATAAGAACTGACCTGCTTAGGACTCACTGTTCTCATGTCCACCCAAGTTCTGCTCATAAGTATTTCCCCGAGAGAAATGAGTGCTCGTGTCCACCGGAAGACATATGCGAGGATGTTCGTAGCAGCCTTGTTAATAACAGCCTCAAACTGGACACTACTGACGTCCACCCAGGGGTAAAGGGATAAGCAAACTAGAGAGGACACTGCATCCACACTGTAGAATGCATTCAGCAATAAAGAAGAATGGATGTTGATGCATGCAGCAACCTGGGGACTGTCCTGGCCATTATTGTACTGAAGAGAAGGCTGCACAGAAGAATGCACAGGCATACCTTGCTTTATTGTGCTTCGCGGATATTGCGTTTTTTATAAACCAAAGGTCTGTGGTAACCCTACATCAAGTCTATCGGCGCCATTTTTCCAACAGGCTCAGGTGATGGTTAGCATTTTTCAGCAATAAAGTATTTTTAAATGAAGATATGTGCATTTTTTAGACATAATGCTGTCGCAAACTTAACAGACCACAGCGTAGGGTAAACATAACTTTTATTTTCACTAGGAAGCCCCAAAATTCACATGACTCACTTTATAGTGATATCCGCCTTATTACGGTCTCCTGGAACTGAATCCACCCACAGTCTCTCTGAGGTATGCCTGCATGCTGTACGATTCCATCTATATAGAGATCAAAAGCAGCTAAGACTAACTGGTGGTGATCAAGTTGGGAGAGAGTTTATCCCTGAGGGTAGACTGGGGCACTAGTAAGCCAGCTGGGGACTGGACGCATTCTATATCTTGATTTAGGTGATGGTTACCCACATGTATGCATGTGTGAAAATTCAACAAGCTGTTCATTTAAGAATTGTTATGTTCTACTGAAAATAAAGGAGTCCATGTTTATTCAGCAACCATCTGTGGAGCACTCACTGTACGCCCCCGTGGCCACAGCAATGAACAGAGACCCCAGTCTCCAAGGATCTGAGAGTATGGGGAGCTGTCTGCCTGGCCTCCTTGAACTGCCCACACCATCAGCCTGGCAGTTCCCTACTCGGGCACAGGCCAGAGAGATACAGGTGAGGAAGAGACTGTGGGGTCTAGCAGGGGAGGAAGGGGACAGTCATACAGAAGGTCTCAGGCAGAGCAGAAGCAGAAATTCTAGGAGGGACAGTGGGAGTCCTGCTGTGGGTGGTTAGGGCAGGGAGACCCCAGTGATCTGAGAGCTAGGGGGCACCTGGAGGCACCCACGGTGCACCAGGACCTGTGGAAGCTGAGGAGGGGGTGCCAGCGAAGGGAAGCCCTGCCTAGAAGTGCTATTGGGTATGAAGGGTGTGCCAGAGCTCTCTGAGCAGGAGCTGGCTGAGGACTGGGGGTGCCTCTACTTCCTGTCTCCACCCCACCCTCCTACCCATCCCCATGGCTCCAAACTTCACTCCAAGGCTCCTGGTTCCTATCAGCCCAGCCAGGGGCCTGGACTGAGCTGGAGTAGAGAGGCCGTGGCGCCAGAAGCCATGACAGGTTTATGTTCCAGCTGCAGCTGCACTGGCCCCACACCAAGTCCCCTGTCTGGCACATATAACATCCTTCTCCCCTTGGAGGCAGGAGAGGCCTGGCCAGAGCCCTGGAGGCCAGGGTATTCTTGGAATCACGTTGCTTCCCCAACTCTGGGCCATTTCTGCTCAGGGGGTGCCCTGAGAGCTGTGTCTGCCCCTTTGCCTCCACTTCCCAGCCCCAATCGTACTCCTTCAAAGTCCAGCTTGGTGCCTCCTTTTCCAGGAAGCCTACTCGGAGCATCATTATCATCCATGGGAAGAGTGGGCACTTGGTTGCTCCTAAAGGCCGTAGCGGAGATCTGGACCCAGCCTTTAGCTTGCAGGTGACACCCAGGACTCCTCAGTTTTCCCACTTTGGGAAGGGTCAGTTTTCACCAACAGGGGCTGGGTCTGAGGGGGTTAAGTGATTGCAGCTCTGGGGAGGCCTCAGAGAAAGGGACCCCTGAGCTCCCTCCTGGTGCCATGCTCTGTACTGTTGGGATCCTCATGCCCACAGGGTACCTGAGGGACATTTATCACCAGCCCTGTGCCTGCCTCTGCCTGGTTTGGCTTCTGCCCAAGACCACTTGGCCACCTCAGGGATACCCAGAGGGACCTGAAACCTGTTCTCACTCCATCCACCTACGAGGGGTCTCTGGAGATAACTGGTGGTGGGGGGCAACATTCCCCTTCCATCTGCCCCCACCTCAGTCCTGGGTCTCAGAGCAGTCTCTTCTGTCTCTGCGTTTTCTCTTTCTGACCCCTCTCCAACAGTTTCTCTCTCTGTGTTTCTCTCTGAGTAGGGTCTTTCTCTCCGTCTTCCTGGGGAGTTTAGGGGCCATGCTAAGAGTGAACGACTTTGTCAAATTGACTTTGCAGCTTTTTTCTATAAAGCGGACATGACACCAGCATTTGGTCCAGAGTTGCGGTAAGGATCCAGGATGATGAGGCTCAGCCCATGAGCCCCCAAGGCTTGGTCTGTGATTTTCCCATCCATGAAGGGAATGATGAAAATAGCCCCTGGCTCCTATAAGGACTGAGAGGACGTCCCCAAAGTGTTCAGTACGTGAAGGTGCCTCTTGAGGTCTGGTGACATCTCCATGCTCTATTCACAGCTACTCTGTGGGTGCGGCCATCATTGCCCCACTTTATAAATTAGGCAAAGGCAGCCCAGAGAGGCTCAGTTACTTGCCCACAGTCACACAGTGGAGTCAGGATTTGAACTCAACAGTCTGTCTCCAGGGATCACACTCTTCACTGTGGGCAGAGACAGATCACACTCTTTTAAAGTTGTATTTAATGCTATTTATATAAACGAGATGGATGGGGGTTTCGAGATTGCGGGGCACGGAGAAGCTGAAGACAGAGCCCAGTCTGGCCTGTGAATGCCTCTGGGCCTACCCTCTCCAGGCTTCTGACAACTGGTGAGTCCAGACTTCTTGGCACACTGCTGTCACTTGGCCCCAGAGCCTTCCAGGGCTCCCTGTGGCTTTGGGTTTAGTTCAGACTCCTGTGCCCAGCATCTGCAGGTCCATAGCTGGGCCCCTCTGACCTTTGTGTAGGGGCTGCCCTCGCTGTCCTCAAAACCTCCTCCCAGCTCCCTCCCTATTCCCTGCTCCTTCCACTGATCTACTTTCTCCAGCTTTCTCTCCTATATACAGAAATGCTTTCAGATGCGTCATTCTCCCGGAGGTCCTGTCTTCTCCTGGAAGTCCTCTCTTGGGGCCTTAGCAGGACAAACACTGACAGCCACTGTCTGATGGGGGAGCATGAGGCCTTTCCTCTGAGCAGGGACCATTTCCCCAGGAGGCTTCATCCACCTCGTTAAAATCCTTGAGGTTGGGAGAGGGGCATTGGTTCCAAACAATTAAAACCAAAATTCTTAAAAATAGTAAATTTTTACTTAAACATCTTCTAAATGTAACACCACGTCAGCTTCATCCATTGTTAAATTTAGTATTTTAAAGTGTGTCACTGTGTGTAGAAACAATTTGTAGGTCACATTTTCTCACTTCAGAAGAATCCCCAAGCTCCCATGAATGCATGATATTTGTAGAGAAAGCAGGGCCAGCAGCAAATCAAACCAGTTATGTGTACCCAACCAGCTTCAAAAGCTAAATTATAAAATTCTTTTCAAATAATTTTACAGCCAAAATATATATATCTACAGTTGGGACATATCCGCATTTTTTCTTGTGGTAAAAAGCACAATATAAAATTTACCATCTTAACTATGTTTAAGTGTACAGTTCAGCAATGTTATCTATATGCACATTGTTGTACAACCGATCTTCAAAACTTTTTCATCTTGCAAACCTGAAACCCCATACCCATTAAATAACAGTTCTCCATTCTCCTTCTCTCAGGCTAGAACCCTGGCGACCACCATTCTACTTTTTATTTTTAAGAGTTTGACTACTCTAGATATCACATATAAGTGGAATCAGGCAGCATATGTCTTCTTGTGAATGGCTTATCTCACCTGGCATGATGTCCTCAAGATTCATTCATGTTGAAGCATGCGACAGGATTTCCTTCTTTTTTGAAGGCTGAGTAGTATTCTATTGCGTATGTGTGTGTGTGTATCGCATTTTCTTTATCCATCCTACCTCTTGGGTATGGCGAAAACGCTACAATGAACATGACTGTGTAAATATCTCTTGAAGACCCTGTTTTCAATTCTTTTGGATATACACTCAGAAATGGGATTAATAATTCTATTTTTAATCTTTTGAGGAATCTGATGTGGGTACATTTTTATTTCTTTATTTCCAGTTTTACCAATATATAATCGACACATAACATTGCATTAGTTTTAGGTGTACAACATAATGATTTGATACATGTATATATTATGAAATGATTACCGCAAGTTTAGTTAATCTCCACCACCTCACAGTTACAATTTTTTTCTTGTGATGAGAACTTTTAAGACCTATTCTCTTAGCAACTTTCAAATATACAACACAGTATTGTTAACCGTAGTTGCCATGCTGTACTTCACATCCCCAGGACTTGTTTATAACTGGAAGTTTGTACCTTTTGACCACCTTCACCCATTTCATCCCCCTCCCCCGGCACTGGGTGCATTAAACGTTTATCGGGATGTGGAGTGAAGCCCTGGCTTACGTAGGTCCAATAAATAGTGCGATGGGCAAGGCATGCAGTGCACAAGCTCAGGAGTTCCTGAAGTAGACTTTTATTTTTCTATCATTCAGTGTAATTGTGATTGAATCTTCATTTCTCATCTCAGACAATTTGGCATCTGACTCCCTCCCTGGGGTAGCACCCAAGGAACTCACCCTTATCTAAGGCTCTCTCCTAGAATCTGGCAGAGGAAGGGTGGGTAGCTGGTCCTTCCCAAGCTCCTCTGATCCTCAAAGACCCAGATGCTGCACCTCAAACACTCTTTTCTTTCAGAGTTACTAATCTGCTGTGAAGTTCAAAGGCATGCACGGAAACTCAAGAACTGCATCCTGTTCTGTATCAGGGAGCATTATGATTTTCATGAGCCCTAGCACTTTTGACTGGTGTGGATAAAGACATTAAATTTATATTTTACAACTACTTTGATATAAAGGTGAACACGATCCAGGATGAATTCACTGTTACATAGTCATTACTATTATATTCATTTTCTCTTCTGATTCTAAAAGAAATAAAAACATTTGTGTGGGTCCCTAAAAATACTGTATGGGCAGGGATCCTCCATTCAGCTGACCAGAGGAAGTTCAGGGCGGGAAGGAGACCCATATGCTACACTTTAAAACGTCAACTCACTGCATTTCCAGCACCCAAGTCCACTCATGTCATTCCTCTGTTTAAGTCTAGCACGAGAAAACGTCTAAGCTCTTCCCCGGTAGTTAAGGTCCTTCATTGGCTGATTCCTATCTGCTTTTCCAGTCTCATGTACCATAAGCTTTCTATACCTCCCTCTTGGATGTTTCCAGAACACCCAGCCTTCACCACACCTGCACACCTTTACTTAGGCTGCTTCTACCTCGACCACGTCATTTGTACCTCCACATCCTTCCAGATTCAGCTCAAATGTCGCTTCCACTTTGAAGACCCCAGGCCCCATCCCTCCTTTATTCATCCCACATTCATTTCTCTGCTATAGCACTTAGCCACCCTGCTACCTCCATCTCCTCCCTTCGACTGCAAACCCCTTGAGGGCAGGGACCACGGCAGGTTTTTTCTTTGGGTCCCCAGTGCCCAGCACAGGGTCTAGCACACAGAAGGTACTCAATTAATGAGGAATACGTAAACATATGACTGAGTGAATGAATGAATGAACGAATGAATGAGGGGATAGAAAATGAGAGCAATGGTCTGCTTAGTAAAGGGTTTCCCTCTGTAGCTCCCCAACAAATAGAGGGTCTGGGCCAATAGTGGAGCCAGAACTAAGCTCCCCTCCCAACCCTGCCCTCTGACTCACCCTCTCCCCAGAGGCTGGTTTCTGGGAATGGCTGGAAGCTTGGCTCGGTTCCCTGGCTGAATCCTGTGTTGACTGTGTTCTGCCCCAGGAGTCCCCATGCTCGAAAGCTGTGCTCCCAAGCCACAGGGCCAGGGGTGGGCAGTGCAGAGGGAGGGCCTCACATGTCAGCAGGGATGAAGTTGGGGACAGCAGCTCCCACGGAAACTCCTTCCTTCTTTCTGAAGTGGAATACACTGTAGGATTCCGGGCACATCAAGTAATCTCACGGAGATGAAAGTGACAGCACCTACCTCACAGGTTGTCATGAGAACCAAATGAGAAAACTATGGGGGTGTCTAGAGTCCAGGTGGCATCTAGTGGGCACTAAATAGATGTCATCTGGGGTGTTACATGGATAAATTCAAGACCCTGCAGTGTATACTGTCGCTCTGGTATACCCAGCACCTGACCACCTCTACTCAGCCCAGGGCCCTCCCCGTCCCCCACCCAATCTTCTGAGGTAGGTCGTTCCCGCACAGGTACTGACAATGCTGTCACTGGTCTTTCCAGCTTTGTGGTGATGATGATGGGGGTGCAGTAGTCCAGCAGTTGTAGAGGCACCACCTGGCCCCCAGTATTGGCATGAGATGAGGGGTTTGTGGCCAGGGCTGACAGCGAGGTGTATGCCCCAAGCCACTTCTGGCATGTGATTTGCGGCTTTGTTCCTAGCTGAATGTGGCCTTTGGATTTTGTTCTCCGGCCCTCCCAGAGAATCTGTGACACACTCAATAGGCTTCTAATGGAACCCTTTCTGTTTAAATTAGTTGGAGCTAGTTTCTGTTGTTTAGAACAAGGATTCTCTAACCCCTAGGGCATGGACTGGTACTGGTCCATGGCCTCTTAGGAACTGGGCCTCACAGTTGGCAGGCTAGCTAGTGAATTTCAGCTGTATTTGAGGCCGTTCCCCAGCGCTAGCATCACTGCCTCAGCTCCACCTCAGATCATCAGGCATTAGATTCTCATAGGAGCCCAGGTCTCTGATGTCAAAAATGTTGGGGACTGCTGGTTTAGAACCTAAAACCAGGGTTGTGTGGCCCAACAAAGCTAAGAGGATGTGAGTGGCATCGTTAAAAGTCTAGTGTCCAGAAGAAGGTAGAATTTGATCTGTTCCTGTCTGTTCTGTGCAGCACAGAGCACAGTAGAGAGGCCCAGCTCCCACCCTCAGTCTGGAAGCTACCATACTCCAGTAGGGCCCATTACAAAGTGAAGGCTCTCTAGGGAACAATGACCAGGTCAGTGTGGGGTCTAGAACTCATGGTGGGGGAGGGGAAGGGGACATGGAGTTTGATGTTGAGTAAGCTGAAGGCTCCGGGAAGAACAGCCATGGTTTAGGCCCCAAGGGACACTCTGGAAGCTCAGTGGGGTGGGGATCCAGGAATAGTTTGAAGATGGTCAGAGATGCCTTTGGAGGAGGTAAGCTCCCTAGCACTGGGGGTGAGCAAGGACTATATCCTGAAATGGACAAAAGAAGACTAGCCTGGGCTCCCCTGGCTTGACCTTGGTGTGTGTCTCTAGGTTAGGTGAAGGGATTAGCCTGAAGCAATACTCAAACACTAGACTTTCATCTCTCCCTGCCCACCACCCACCAACTAGGCTTAGTAGCAGCCCACAGTGGAGGGAGTGAGCCCTCAATCTATGAAGAAGCTAATAATGCTTCTTTTTACTCACTAGGTAGCCTGGCACAAACCTAGAGGTAGGGAGTGGAGGGGGTCATGCCTGAAGGACTACCAGGCAGGAGGATAAATCTCGGCAACCAAGGATGACTGATATGGCCTGATAATACACACACACACACACACACACACACAGCCCTAAGTACCCCGAGAAACCATTATTTTCCTATTGCTTAGATGATGATCACAGATTGGTGAAGACATTGGGGGATGTGGGAGAGCTGGCACACTCCTGTATGTGGGTGGCTGTGTACACTGGAACCACCACTGCAGCAGGAAATTTGGCAAATCCTGCAGAAATCCCCCCACACATGTCTTATGGTCCAGGGATTCCATTTCCTGGAATTTATCTTTGGCTGCACTCGCTCACATGCAAAATGATGTTTGAGCCCTGCTATTGTTTGCTGAAAGCAAATGATGGCAACAACCTGCCCATCCACTAGCAGAGGACCCATCAAAATGATGGTACATTCACACGACGAAAAACTGGACAAGTGGCAAAGAGCATGAAGGTACTTTATACAGATAGACATGTACAATTCTACAAGCTGAAATAAGTGAAATTGTAAGTGTAACCAGTAAGCTACTATTTGTATATAAAGGAAAAAAAAATTATGTCTACTTATGCATTGTAGACAGTCTGTCTCCAGGAGGCACAAGAACCAGGAATAGTGGATGCCTCAGGGGAGAGAATTTGTGTGGTTGCGAAAGAGACTGACTTCATTTTTCATTGTAAACCTCCAATATCTTTTGAATTTGGAAAAGTGTGCATGTAGTGTATAAATAACAAAATAGGAAAATAGGAAAAGAAAATAATGTAACAGAAAATAGAAACTGTGCTAGCCCCCCCCACCCAGTGTCTCCTGGGTACTTTTGGCAGGTGTCAGTGCTCCCTCTTTGCAGGTGATGAAATGGAACCAGCTCACTAAAGTTCAGAAAGCCTCCAAGCATCATTCAGCAAGGGAGTGGTAGAGCTGGTTCTGGGGCTCAAATCTGCAGTCGTGCTTGGGGCAATGCCCTCCTGGGAAGCCAGCTGCCCAGCACCAGTTACTACTGTACCAGCCCCAGGGCTGTGACCGCTAGATCTGGAAGGGAATCAAGAAGGGGCAATTATGGAAACTCAGTTCTAGACAGTCTGAGAGAAGGATGGTACCCCAGTGGAAAGGTGGTGGTCATGGGTCATGGAGTCTTGCAGTACTAGGGAGGCCAAACCTGGCCTGGGCTGGGGCCAGTGGTGTGACCTCCAGTAAGTAATTTTTTCATATGTATGCCTGAGCATCTCCTCCAGGTTCTCACTGTGGGGGATATCGGAGGTGTAAATTAGGTGATAACAGAGAAACCCCCTCCTCCCAAGGATATTCACAAAAATAATCCAAGTCTTCCAAGATCGGGTTGCCCTTGCTCTTACTGCCTCTTTCTGGGTCCAGGCGGCTCTAACTCAAACACCCATAATGTTTGAAAATTCGTCTAATTTTTCATTCATTCAGCTTACACCAATGCAGGGCCTACCTCCCACGCGCCAGGCTCGGGTGGCCAAGGCGATCCTCCTTGCACGCCCCCCGCCCGTGTGTCCTCTAACAGGCCCCCGCCTCCAAGCATACACTCGAGCCCACAGCCCCCACGCGCCGGGGTACTGGCACTCAGACCGCGCCCACCGCCCACACCTACCCGTAGCGCCGGCCACTTGGCACCCAGCGTCTCCACTCGCCTCAGGGGGTGCCTCTTGCCCCACCGCTCCCGCCCAGCATCAGAGCCTGGGAGCAGGCCCCGCCCCTACCCAGCCCCAGGCGGCCAATCAGCACGGCGGCCCGAGCCGGCCCTGCCTACCACAGGGAGCCCCAGCCAACGATTGGCCTACGCGGGAGCTGTGTCCCCCCCCGCACGTGGGGCGGGGGCGGGGATGGGGGGGTGAATGAAGTGGAAGCGATTTTTTCGCCCCCGCGTTTACCTCCCTCCCCCGGCACGGTCCGCCCCCCAGGCGCCCTGTCCAGTGCCCGCCGGCCCGCCCTCCGGCTGCCAGTTGCACCGGACCCTGGCGTCCGACTCCCTCGGGCGAGGACCTAGCGTTGCGGACCGGCGATGGCCAAGCGCAGTTCGCTGTCCATCCGCATCGTGGAGGGGAAGAACCTGCCAGCCAAGGACATGTGAGCGCGGCCGGGGCTGGGAGCCTCAACTTTCCGGGGAGGGGCGCTGCCCCTTACGCCTGATTTTTCCGGGGTCCACAAGGCCCGCCTACAAGTAGAGCAAAGGCCAGGTTGTGGCTAGTGTGGTCGCAGTGGGAGACAAGCAGGGAAATGGGGACAGTGAGAGGATTTGCTGCGAGCACCGGACAGGGGGTAACCGGGAGGGGCCGGGGGCTTGGGAGGGGCCCGGGACTGGGGAGGGGCCGGGGATCTGTAACAGGCCTTAGTGAGCGGGCAGGGAGTGAACTGCGGTTCTAGAGAAGAAGGGGCTTTGACAGGACAGGAGCCTGGCGTGGAAGAGACATCTCAGGGAAGACGTCTGGGTCACCTGACGGGAGTGTGACTGGAGTGCACCCCCTTAGAAATGAGGAGTCTTCCTCAGTGACTTCTGAACCTTTAGTACCCGGGAGCGTTCACCTTAAACAAGCATGGGGCCCAGGGACTGTCCTAGGGCTTCCTGTTGTGCATTTGGGACTGACGTGAAGAGTGGAACCATAAGTCAGGTCAGGAGGCCAGGACCAGTGCAAGGTGGGGTGGCTGGGGGGTAGCCGTTTGCGCCCTCGGCTTTACGAGAGCCATCACCTTTAATCCTCACAACCACTCAGCAAGCTAGTTCTCATCATAACAGTTTACAGAGGAGGAAACCAATGCTCAGACATGGGAAATGCTGGCTCCAAGTGCAGAGCAAGGTCTTGAGTCTTGAGCTCCTAAAAAGCACTGGCATCTAGGGCTTTTCCCGGCTTTGAGATTTCAGGAGTCTCTTGTCCCACCTTTCTCAGTAGGTCCCAGAGCTGATCAACCCCATTTAATCCCTGGCTCCCTTGTCTGCAGACTTAGGCCACTCCCTGTCGCCGAAGCCTCTTTTTCCCTTCTGTAAACTGGGGCTCAAAATCTCTCTCACATATGAGCAGTGAAATGCACAAAGCTTGAGGGGCACTTGCTGCCTGGAAGAGGCAGAGGAAAGGGAGCCCGGAGGCAGCATAAGGTCCAAAGTCTGCTTGGCTGGAGCCTCCCCACACCCAGGCTCTTCAGCGGGCTCCTGGATGCAGAGGTGTCTAGATGGAGGGGGATGCGGTGCTGGAGGAGGGGGTGACAGCATCTCTCTCACAGGGACAGTGGCCCCTCTGACTTTCCCAGCAAGCTCAGTGCCAGGAGCAGTTCCAGTTCAAGGCCCCTTGGGCCTCATGAGGCCATGCTCAGCAGTTGCCATGGCAATTGTGGAGGGAGGGGTGGGGCCTTCTTGGGGTGCATTGAGTGGTATTATGGGGGTGGGGTGGGGTGGGAGCTAGGATTGTGGTTTCTAGGATGGGAAGGCAGATGGGCCCTGAGAAGGGTCTCAGCCTTCAGGCCCAGCCTCTTAGCACTCCCACACTGGCATCGTAACTAGGTCAGCTTGGCCTCCTTTGGCTGGTGGCAGCTGGGAGGAGCAGCCCCTCCGTCTGTCTCCTCCCTCCCTATCCCCTCAGTGCTCGCCCTAGTGCCTGGCTCCAGGCTGCCATCAGCCCAGGGAGGTAAAGCTGTAGACTGTGCCTACCTGGGAGCCAAGGCTCCTGGTTTCCAGTCCAACCTTGCCTCTGTACAGCTGAGGGACTGCGGGCAAGGTGCCACCAGGTCCTGTGGGTTCTGCCTTCCAATCTCTTTCCTTCCCCTGCCCACTGCCTGCCCCATTCACCTCCCCTCACCTCCTTTCCTCTGTCTTTCCCATAGCGACGACTGTACACAGTTCTAACCTGTCAACTATCTTTTAAATCCAGATGTGATACATTTGGGATACTGACCTTCCCAGCCCCACTTCTTCGTGTATTTGGGGCCTTCTGCTTTCAACTACTCCCCTATAGAGTTCTCCAGAAAACTCCTGTTCTTCCTTCAGGACTCCTCTCAAACATCTCCTTTCCAGGGCTTTTCCTGGCATCCTCGTGCGCTTACGAGGGCACTCCCTTGTTCTATACCCTTTAGCACTTTGGGTCAGCTGGAGTTAGAACAGAGCCCGTGGTAGCAATTGTTCCTTCTTGTGCAATTGGGCTGCTTGTGCCTCATGACTGTGAGGGTAGGAACCGTGACTCATTTGTCCTGACATTCCAGGTGCCCTGAGGTACACCTGGTTCATAATAGGGGAGAATAAGAGGTGTTGAGGACCTTCCCATTTAATCTTCTTATTAGTCCTATAAAGTAGATATGCTCAGTTTGCAGGCGGGGAAATAGGCTCAGGATGCGGAAGTCATCTGCCAAGGCCACACAGGTAGGGAGAGAAGCCAAGATTCAAACCCACTCTGCTGCTAACAGGCCAAGAATCCTAGCAGGACCAAAGTTGCATACTTGCTGTGGGACTCAGTGGAGAGAGCCTCAAAAATGCCACATAAAGCATTTGGCTTCAGGATGGCAAGGGTTTGGAGATCACAGGAAGCCCTCACTAAATGCTGTAGGCAGGAGTGGTGGTAAGCCTGCCTCACTGTTCCTCATCTACCTCCAGCCTGTCTCCTGAGTGACATCCCTTCCAGCCAGGGCTTGCACACCTCTGAAAACAGAGAGCTCATAGTGGCCCACCTGCCTCCCTGCCACTTCTACTCATGGGGTTTTAGTTCTCTTAAGGGCACAGAGCCAGCTGTGGTCCCTGTCACTGACAGCTCTCAGAGCCTGCCTGTTTTTGTCACGCTCCCTCTCACTGTCTCCCATCCTTGGGTGCTTGGGTCAGCCAGAGAGGAGCTGAGTCTCATGGTGACCGGTGACCCACTGGCTCCTATGCCCAGTGGCCCTGGGGACGGGCCCGGGGCTATTTCAGGGTTTGCCCTGATCCTTCCCCTTCTACAACCTAGAAACTGCCAAGGCCCTAAATATAGAGGCCTTGCAAGTAGCCAGGCTGGGCCAGTGCTGGCAAGTGGCTCGAGGAAGGAGAAGTGAGAGAGGGGACCAGCCCAGGGGCCTCAATAGGGCAGAGGGCATTGGGCAGGGCACAGGTTTCAATAACTGGCCGGAGACCATGATTGGGCCCAGGTCCTTAAATCTGGCTTTAGCCCACTTTTGACATGGTCCCCTTCATATCCCTTGATCTAGCCATCTAGCGCATTGCTACTCCTGCACACAGGTTTTGTTCCTGCCTCCAGGCCTTTGACTACCTTCGTGACCCTGCCTGCAACAGAAGCCCCAAACGTCACTGTTTATTCATGATTTGTCCGTTGAGTGAGAGCTGTGCAGTGGGCAGTGCTGGACTCACAGAGATACACAAGAGGTTCCCTGCCCCCAGGAAGCCCCCGGGGTCTTCAGGGCAGGAGGCAGAAGCAGAACAGAGAGGGGGTCCCTGTGGTGGGGGAATGGCCCACAGAGGTCTCAGCCCACACTGACCTCTCCCTTGTTCCTACAAGTTCCTCGTTTAAATACACATACATGTCCTGGCCCTTGCCGCCCAGCCCAGCATCTGGGGTGCACAAAGACCTATTACTTGAAGCCTGGGGTCCCCTGGCCTTGGGGAGGTAGGATGCAAGCTGTGGCATTCACAGTGGGCTCTCTGGAAGAGAGGGATCTTCAGTGATAGGAGAGGGTTGCAGGCAGAAGAGCAGGGCGTTTCAGGTGGGCTAACATTGACTGAACACTTCCCATGGGCTGGCCCTCATCTGTGTCAAAGACCCAGGGCAGCTGTCTGGGGAACTTTACAGAGGGGAAGCTGAGTCTTGGCAGCCATTTTTGACTTCAGGAGAGCCTTTAGAGACATTGGTCTGAGTGGCTTCCTCTTCCAGAATCGCTGCTTTTGAGAAAGGAAGCCGGGCTTATAATTCCCCAACCTCCAGCACGCAAATATACTTCCTTTCTATGGACGCTAAGCTTGATGGGAACTTGTGGAGACAGTCCTCACCCTGCTTCTTGCCCAGGACCAGCCCTGGGCCTGGCCGGGGCTGCCCTCAACTCCAGTCCCCCACCAACCTGAAACAGGCGGGACTGGACAGTCCTGGGTTTGCCTTTCCCTTCCTTCATTCCTAGATGGCCGGGAGCTTGAGGGCAGACTTTTGCATTTGTTCATTTGTTCGTCCATTCATTCAGCACTCATGAGACCCTGTCCTGTGCCAATCCCTGTCCTAGGTCCTAAGAATGCAGAAGTGGTCTCTACCCTCAGGTTGTTTGTAGTCGGGTCAGGGAGGCAGCTGACAGGATATCACTAGCTGTACTGGGATGGTGGGAAACATACTGGGAAGGGGGCAGGCGGTGCGGTCACAGGGGAGACCTTATTCTCTGCCTCTGGGACATGGAAGGCTCTTAGAGGAGAAGCTAAGGCTGGGAGTAGTGGAAGGGCAGTCCAGGCAGGAGGAATGGCAGGAGCAAAGACTCAGAGGAGAGTAAGAGGCTGTCTGGGTGTCGAGGGTATGGGTATTGGGAGCTGGCCTGGGGCTGTTGTCATTGTTTTTGTCCTCCCTGAAGCCAGGCAGGGGTGGGCAGGAGTTTTTGTGCAGTTTCCTGCCTTTCCCTCACCTCCCCTATCCCAGACAGAAAGTGAGGGCACATGTTTTGGCCTGGGGAGCCTTTAGGCCCCAGCCCAGGACTGGATGCCTCAACTTTGACTGTCTTTTTCCTGGGGTCACTGAAGACCCTGGCAGAGGGCGGGAGCTGCCTGGGAGGCCCCATCCTTGGTCCCCACCTGCAGCGTCTGTCCTGCCAGCCCTCCCCTCGCCTGTTTGTCTTGCAGCACTGGCAGCAGTGATCCCTACTGCATTGTGAAGGTGGACAATGAATCCATTATCAGGTACCACTCCACCCCAGGACAGAGGACGGGTGAGGTGGGCTCCCTCCCTGAGCGTACCACGCCCCCCCACCCCCATATACACATACACCTCAGAGAGGTGTGCAATTTGTATGGAGATGGGCATCTAATCCCCTGGGCCCCCACCTGGCTCTGACACACTTGCTAGGAGGCGATAAAGAGAGACCTGTAACTCGTTCTGCTGATTGACATTATCGTCATCTAGGGATTACCTGCTGTGGGACCAGCACTTGGCCAAGAGCCTCTCATTGGGCCTCTCATCAACTCTTCAGTCTTTACAGCCCCCAAGAGGGACAAATGATGATAAGTGCTATCTCCACCGGGCCCTATACTAAATGAGTCCAGGGCATTTAATACTTGCGATGAGCTATGTTATTAAATCCTACTTATGGATGAAGAAATTGAGGCTCTGAGAGACTAACTTGCCCAAAGTCACATACTTAGTAAGTGGCAAAGCCAGACTGGAACCCAAGTCTAGCTTATCCCAGAGCCTGAGCTCCTCCCCCTCTCCTTGGTCCTTGCCCTGACTTGAGCCCCTTTTTTTCCTGAGAGTTTCGCAGTGGTTATTCCCCAGAAAAACGGTTCCTCTCCAGGCTAGGGATCCCCAGCTTGCACCCAGAAGGCTTACTTCCCTTGAACCTCCCTTTCTCCATGAGCTCCACAATTCCGGGCAGGATCTTTCTGTCCTATCCCCTCCTTCACCTAAGCCTCTGCCCCAGAGTTCATAGCCAGAGCTGCTCCCCTGTTCTGTATTGGTGCGCCAAGTGCCCACTACTGGCCAGTAGCCAGTGCTGCCCAACTCATAGTTCTTCCAACCTGTAAGCAGGACCCTAGCCCTTTTCTAGATTCTCTAAACCTCTGACACCAAGGGTAAAGGGGGCCACGATGGCTCTGATTGTCTCAGTGACCCCAGAGTTCCTCAGTGATCCCAGAGTTTAAGTGACATATCCAAGAAGTGGTAGGGGTGAAGATGATTCCCTGAGCTTTCATCTGGGTCCTTGGAGGGACTTCAGCTTTCCTCTACCCACATCCCTGCCGAGTCCCTTGACTTGAAGGCTCTGATCTGGAGGGGTTTGGCCAGAACTGGGCAAGGCCCTGCCCAGACAAGACATCTCAAGGTCAAACCCTGGACCCTGACTCCCAGGCCCCCAAGAAGGACTCTCTGGTTCCAGAATCGGCTTGGCCATAACCCTGCCTCTACCCTCCCTGAGTCCTTTTAGCTTTAGGAGCTAGGGAGTCCTGCTCTGTGACCTGAGCTGCTGCCAACTGTGGTCTCAATTCCCCAAATGCAAGATGGCCTGGTAGATGCAGTCCTGTACCCCATCCAAGGCAGAGAGGAAGATCAGGAGGGAGTGACTGGTGGTGCATGGGGTTGGAGGGGGTAGTGTCTAGGACAAGGAAAATCTTCAAATGGCAGAGCAATTGTTCTTCTGAGTGGAGGAGGATATGGGGAAAGGCGGGCTGAAGACACATAACCCTACTTTGTCTCAGCCTGGGGCCTGTGGGTGGCCCGGGCAGGTGCTGAGGGCCTTCTCCTGTAGGACAGCCACCGTGTGGAAGACCCTGTGCCCCTTCTGGGGTGAGGAGTATCAGGTGCACCTGCCACCCACCTTCCACATGGTGGCCTTCTACGTCATGGATGAGGATGCACTCAGGTGGGTGGCCCCAACTCTTGAGCTGGGGCCTAGACCCTGCCATCTGCCCCTCTCTGGCCCATTTCATTGCTGAGACTGCTGGTCACTCTGTATCCTCTATAGCCTGGAGGGAGGGGGATCTCAGGAGGGTCTGGAAGGGTACAGGGTGTGAGTGAGTGTGTGTCCATGTGTGTGGATTCATCATGCTTGCACCACAACATACGTGTGTATGTGTGGGAATACAGGCACAGTGACGCTATGTGAGCACGGGATGTGAGCTAGGAAATGAGCATGTGGAGAGCGTGAGCTTGGCATGTATGTGGGCACATGGATCAGTCCATGTGTAGAAACATCATGTGCAGAAGGGTCATGGGTCTTACTCTAAGAGATCCCTGTCAGTGACTTGCATGTCAACTTCCCTGCTCCCCACAGGGACCCTAAACTGGGTGGGAGGGTGTCGCTGGGCTCCCTGCAGAGCCCTGCCAGTTCTGGTTCCCTCTCTACCCTCCAGCCGGGATGACGTTATCGGGAAGGTCTGCCTTACCAGGGACACTCTGGTCACTCACCCTAAGGGTAAGATATCTGGGAGGGAGCCCACAGCCCACGCTTGCTTCCCTTCCCTTGGCCTCCCCTGTCTCTCCCCTCACTGGTCTGCCCAATCCCTAGCCTTTCCTCTGCTCAAAGGCCCTTCCTCTAGGCTCCTTCAAGACCCATGCTCAGAGAAAGCCATTTCTACCCTCCCCAGAAGAGCCCGTGTCCATCTCCTGCACACCCATCTCTGTGCCCTGGGCCCTGTGCCCCTAGGTTGGGACCTCATCGCCCCAGCAAAGGGACTGGCTGCTAGTGGTGGGATCTGAGGCCTCTGCAGGCATGGATAGGGGCCTCCTTATGCCCCTTTGCTGAGTTGTAAGGACCCCTCCTCCCAATTTGACTGGCTCCTCCATACCCCTTGGGATCCCCTTAGACTGGGCCCCAGTACCACTCTGTCCTAAGTTCAAGGGGTTGACCTGGAGCTGGACTAGACTGAAGGGCCCCTTGGTTGGTTCCTGGAATGCTGACATTGCTTTGAAGGGTCAGCCCTGCCCCATCCTTACCACATGAACTGAGGCGTACACTGCCTTCTCTGCTATGAGTCCCTATCTGCCCATGAGGGTTGAGACTAGGAACTCTTAGATGCTTCAGGCTCTGCAGGCCCAAGCCCCTGTGACTCTCATGGGGCCTCCCTGGCACACACCTGCTCCTGTCTGTGAGGCTGGGGCGGGCATGCAGGGGTGGGGAGGACTTTGCTGATTCATGGGGCCTGTTGGCCCCTGCCAGACCAGAGGCCTCTCCTGCCTGAGGCCCTAGCCAGCCCCTTAGAGTCCGATGGCTTCATCGGCTTCATCAGTGCTATTCTCTTGTCACTTCCCTATCAGAGCTTAGGATCTCCCTCTAGTAGCCCTAGGTGAGAGTCATTCTCCCCGTTTTAAGATGGGGAAACCGAGGACAGAGGACGTGATGAGTTAGGTTCAGGGCCACGAAATGCAGCATGACATAATAATGAGGACACAGGAGTCACCAGACTTTGATTCTAATCTAGGCCCTTTGAACTGCTGTTGCTCCGCTTCTGAGCCTCAGTTTGCCTGTCACTAGGACCAACAGCCCCAGCTCCACAGGAGCTTGAAAGAATTATGAGGGGATTAAGGAGGGGCCACGTGGTACCTAGCAGGGCTGAGGGTGAAGAGCATGGGAAGGAAAGAGCCAGGCCTCTGGCTCAACTGCAGCCTCACAGGTTTCAGTGGGTGGGCCCACCTGACGGAGGTCGACCCTGATGAGGAGGTACAGGGAGAGATCCACCTTCGGCTGGAGGTGGTGCCAGGGACCCGGGCCTGCCGGCTGCGCTGCTCCGTGCTGGAGGCCAGGTGAGATGTGGGGGGCTGGGGAGCAGGGCAGTGGGTTTCACAAAACTAGAGAAACCCACTGTGGATGCTAGGCCTCCTCTACCCCCATTCACCCCTTGGCCCCGTACCTCCTTCCATCAAAGCCTACTCTCGGGCAGATTGGTGAGGTTTCCCTGACTTGAAGATATTTCTTGGATGACCCCTCTCAGGAGGGTATGACCCTTCGGGGAAGGGGTGATGTTCTAATGGCGGCACATCAGGCATCACAGAGCAGTGGGGTGGTGGGTGAGGGGGGGGCCCTGAACTCTGATCATACAGCTAATGCAAGATGGCTTCTCCCAGGTTTAACATCAATGTGAACTTGGCCTGATAAGAGGTGGGGGGGTGGCAGGGGGAGTCCGTGGTGTGGTGGAGGTGAAAGGAGTTCCTGAAAATCTCCAGTGGGAAGGTTGGGGTTCTCCTCATGAGGGGCAGTGACTTGGATGGGAAGGGGGGCCTGAGTCACCTGTGATAGGATATTTTTAGCAGCAGGCTCCACTCCTGTCCATGCCTGAGTGTGAGTCACACACACTCCATGAGAAGCGCCTTCCTTTCTGGCTCCAACCCACCTCCACAGAGTCCTTGCGTGCTATTAGGGCAGAAGGGTGGAGGAACACTAGCCAGCCAGCACCTGTGGGAGTGTGTCCCCACTGTGGAGTGGTTGGCCTCTCTGGAAGGAAGAGCACTCTCCTGGAAATGAGGACTGTGGCACCCTTGGCTTTCTGTCCTGGGGCTGGAATGTGGATGAGGCACAGCCAGATGGAAAATGGTTGGACTTGAGCAGAGTCACAGTCATGCTCCTCATGCTCAGTCATTCTCTCTCACACCATTCATCCCCCTGCTCACCCACTTCCTTCTTCCTCAGCCTTACTGACGCCAGGCCCTCTGTGGCATGAATGCACACTTGCTCACACACATGCTCACACACACTGCTGAGACTGTTGGGGGCACAGTGGCTGGGCACGTCCCTGGCTGGGGGATTGGTCTGTCCAAATATCTCTTTAGAGGGTGGGGGAACTCATACCCCCTTGCCCTCAGCTCAAGGGGGCCCAAGAAGCTGCCTCATTGTAGAGACAAAAAACATTTTCTCCTCATCTTTCTGGACAGATCCTCAAGGCCTGGCTCTGGAATTCTATTAGATGGTTCTGAGGAAGAAAGAAAAGCAGGCATGAGAGACTTCAAATTTTAAATGTGAAAAAGAGCTGAAAGTAGCATAGCAAACAGAAGAGGGCAGGCTTGTTGTTCTTCCACAAAGCCTCTAAGCTGGGGTGCTGTGACCAGATTTGGGCTTTGTAAGGGACCATCTGTGGAGAGAGGACGATTGATTGGGACAGCTCTCCAAGACCCGCCCTCAAGTAGGGAGATATGGCTTGTCAGGCCTTTGAGAAGCTCATTACCTCAGTTATGGGGATTATTTTCTCTGTTTTACTGGTAAAACCAAGGCTCAGAGACGGCCCCTACTCAAGGCTGCCCTGGGAACCAGTGGAAGGCCCATGGCCCAGGCTGCTCTACAGCTGCATTTGCCTCCCTCTCTGCCAGAGCAGGTGTGGCAGCTAGTCTGCTGTGGCCTAGTTGGAAGGAGCTGTGGCCTACACCTTGGGAGATCCTGAGCCTGGTGTAGGGGCCACATGGGGGCCCATGTGGTGATTGCTGTGGGAATTAGGGTCCAGAAAAGGAAGGGATGCTGTTCGCAGTCACCCAGCTCACTAGGGGCAGGATGAGCTCAGGCCTTCCAACCTGGTGTGGTTTACCCCACAGTGGATGTTTTGCTCCACCCCAGGGACCTAGCCCCCAAGGACCGGAATGGTACGTCTGACCCTTTTGTTCGTGTGCGCTACAATGGCCGCACGCAGGAGACCTCGGTAAGGGGGCCGGTGGGCTGGGGAGTGGGCAGGTTGGCTCAGGGCCCCATCCAGGCCCCTCACTGCCTCACTGCAGCCTCACCATCACTTGGGAGGTCAGGCTGGGAATGCCATCTTAGAGAAAACGCTCAGAAAAGCGGGGTGACCTCTGAAGGTGCATAGCAGGTCCCAGCCCTTTTGGCGCCAACCTCTGTGGCCTCAGCCAAGTTTCACTCCTGGCCAGGCTGGGCCCAGACAGCTGACAAAGCCCAACAGCTGTCCCCACTGCTTTCCTCACCTCCAGGAAAACAGGGTGGTGGGCTCAGTCCTGTGGGGGAGGCCGTAGAGACCTGGGTTCTCAGTGCAATCTAGTATCTTTTTGCTATGTTGCCTTGAACCAGTGCCTTACTCACCCTGGGCCTCAATTTCCCCACTTGAGAAATGAGTAGGGGCTTGGACAGGAAGATTGTACCTCTGCTATTGCAGGGCCTCTGCCTGGATCCAGGAGAGGGGGCTGCTTCAGAGACCCTGCAGGGAACTGAAGGGAGCTGTTTGAGGTGGCTCTGCCCTTGGCTGGGTCTGGGGAGTCTGTGGAATCAGCACCCTCTCCCTTTTCTGGGCAGATCGTGAAGAAATCATGTTACCCACGCTGGAATGAGACATTTGAGTTTGAGCTGGAGGAGGGGGCCACAGAGGCTCTGTGCGTGGAAGCCTGGGACTGGGACCTTGTCAGCCGCAATGACTTCCTGGGCAAAGTGAGCACCCTGCCCCTTCAGGTTGCACCTGTCACCTTCAGCACCTGGCCTCCCTTCCAGCCATCCCATTCTTCCAGCTTCCCAAAAAGGGGCACTCAGGAGACCTGGGACTCCCCAGAACTAGTAACTACCTCTCACTCCCCAGCTGCCACTGGGGTCTGGGACCCTTTGAAGGTACAGTAGTGGGCAAAGAAGAGACTCAGGTGGCCCCAGCATGGTCCCCCTTGTCTCTGCCCTGCCCCCAGGTGGTGTTCAATGTCCAGAGACTGTGGGTAGCCCAGCAGGAGGAGGGCTGGTTCCGACTACAGCCTGACCAGTCCAAGAGTCGACAGAAGGAGTGAGTGCTTGGGACTTGGTGGCTGGGCTGGCAGGCTCTGGGCCCAGGGCAGGCTGAGAGTTGGCTCCAGCAGGCAGGTGGACTGGTCAGGGGTGGGTGATGCAGCCCTAGGTTTCTTGTAGCCCTTGCCCACCAGGCAAGGAGCCTTCTCTATCCAGGCTGGATCCTGCCTCCTCTTCCTTCCCACAGTCCTGAACTCAGCTCTGTCCTCTGAGCTCCAATGCCAGACAGGTCTTCTGCTTTCTGCCTGCTGGAAGTTTCTGGAACAAGCCTTCAGACCCATTCCCTTTAAGAGTTTCTCTGCAGACCTCAGATTAAAGTTCATGTCCTCAGAGCTCTGAGTCAGTGTCCCTGAACCATAGCTATGACTTGCTCTAAAATTCTCCAGGAATAGAGTTGCCAGATAAAATATACAAGATCTAGTTAAAACTGAACTTCAGATAAACAATGAAACACTTTTTAGTATAATTATGTCTGTGAAATATTTGAGACAAACTTACACTAAAAAAAAATCCAATTTGACTGGGTGTCTTATATTTTTATTTTGCCAAACCTAGTAGCCCTATCTAGGAAGCCCTCTGGCCTCCTTGCCCATCCCTCATCCCAGAAATGGAGGCTCAGCAGTGCCGCCCACCTCAGATGGTTCAGCTCTGTCTCCCCGCAGAAGGCCCCAGACCCCCGTCCCCATTCTTAACAGGGCAGGGGCAGGGTGGATGGTCGTATCCAGCAACAAGGCATTTTCATCTTGATGGTTTCTGTGGCACGTGAGGCTATGTACTGAGCAGCATCACTCAGTGAACTGTGCTGTTGTGTGGGCAGCAGGGCCTTAGAGACTGTTAAGGCTTGGTTAGTGCTCTCACCAGGAGGGGTTAGAGCAGGGGTGCTGAGATCTAATGTGGCAAGATGCTTAACCTGCTTGAGCCTTAATTTCCCCTGGCAGGTTGTTATGAGGTTTAGGGATCCGCTTCTAGTGTAAAGTGTATACATGAAGGAGCTATTCTCTGACAGTTTACAAACGAGAGGCTGGAGAGCCCAACATGTCCACATGGGTCAAACTCGGAGTCCACAGGAGTCTAGAGGTGGCAGGCCGCCAGGCCTTGAAGACAGATGGAGTTTCCATGAGTATGGGGGCAAGAAGGGCTTTCTAAACAGAAAACAGTTTGGGCAAAGAATGGGAGGTGGGGCAGTTCAGGGAACCAAGGTGAAGGACTTCAGTGGAGAGACTACAAGGCTGGCCTCAAGCAGGGAAGGTGGAGGCAGTGGGGAGGGGGCATTGCCCAGGGTGGCCTGTGTCCCTGGTGGAGAGGTCATAGGCTGCCCGTTCCAGGGGCAACCTGGGCTCCTTGCAGCTGGAGGTGCGGCTGCGGGACGAGATGGTGCTGCCCTCTGGCTGCTACCAGGCCCTGGTGCAGCTGCTGTGCCGTGAGGTGAAGCTGGGCACTCAGGTGAGGGGTCCCTGGGGGGAAGGCGGGAAGATCCAGGGACAGTAGTAGGCCTGTCCTCTTTATCCATCCAAACCCACTCTGAAGAGCAAAAAACAGTTTTCAGGATGGTAAGAAACTAGCTAGTGCCCAGGGACCCTCACCATCCCTTGAGAAAGTGTGCCCACCCTCCCCGTGCTCCTCTGAGGTCCTCAGAGTGAAGGGTTTGGGTTCCCTTATGTGTCCTGGAGCTCTGCTTCTCCTTGCTGCCTCCTGCAGGGCCCGGGACAGCTGATCCCACTCATCGAGGAGATGACCAGCACTGAGTGCCGCCAGGAAGTGGCCACCAACCTGCTCAAGCTCTTCCTGGGGCAGGGACTGGCCAAAGACTTTTTGGACCTGCTCTTCCAGCTGGAGCTGGGTCGCACCAGTGAGGCCTGGGAGAGAGCGGTGTGTCCGAGGGCGTGGTGGAGAGGGGAGCAGGAGGTCCTCCTGCAGGAGGCAGATGGGTCCAATTAGGAGAAGGGTCAGGTTAGAAGGCAACATAAAAAGCAAAAGGCAGAGGTGGGGCAGTGGGTTGGGAGGTGGCAAGGAGGCTCTTTACTGAGGGGCCATCTTAGAACTCCAGGGTTCCTTGTCCTCCACCCCAGAACCTTGGTCTTCTCTCAGCTCCCTACCCACTGGAACCTTTGATTGTAGGTGAGGCCAACACCCTGTTCCGGAGCAACTCTCTGGCTTCAAAGTCCATGGAGTCTTTTCTGAAGGTGAGGTTTCATGGCATATTTTATAGATGAGGAGACAGGTACAGAGAGGCCAAGAGACAGTTGGAACTTAAATCCAAACCTTCTGTCTCCGTGTCCAGGGCCCCTTAAAGCTAAGAATTTCTTCTCTTGGTTCGTTCGTCCATCCCTCCATCCGTCCACCCACCCATCCACTCCCTCCCTTCCTCCCTCCTTCCCTCCTTTCCTTCCTTCCATCCATCCATGTAGCAGCAGTTTGTTGAGCTGCTTTCCTTGCGTGCCTGGCCCGGTCCTGAGTAGATACAGCAGGCAGGTGGTGCCCAGGGTGTCTGGGTGGCCAGCCAGCTGCCGGGAGGTGGCAGGCAGCTGGAGGCCCATGGGAGACAGGACCAATGCGGCTCGCGGTGGCCCCCAGGTGGCTGGGATGCGGTATCTGCACGGCGTCCTGGGCCCCATCATCGACAGGATATTTGAGGAGAAGAAGTACGTGGAGCTGGATCCCAGCAAAGTGGAGGTCAAGGATGTAGGGTGAGACCGGGACGATACCTGGGGACACAGTGGGGTGGGAGGTGGACGGTGGGTGGGGGGTGGTGCAGCCATGTCTATATACGTTTATGGCTCTTTCTGTCTGGGTCTCCTTTCGTCAACCTGCCCACCTGTGTCCGTATCTCGGCTGATGCCTTTCTGTGCCTGTATCTCCGGGAGCCCCTGTCTGAGACATGTGTGCGGGCGCTGATCTGCTACCCTCTCTGGGGGCCCGCCCCCCGCCTACGCAGGTGCTCGGGGCTGCACCGCCCACAGACCGAAGCGGAGGTGCTGGAGCAGAGCGCACAGACGCTGCGCGCCCATCTGGGGGAGCTGCTGAGTGCTCTGTGTCGCTCGGTTCGCGCGTGCCCAGCCGTGGTCCGTGCCACCTTCCGCCAACTCTTCCAGCGCGTGCGCGAGCGCTTCCCCAGCGCCGAGCACGAGGTGCACCTTCTGCAGGCTGGGTTGGGCGAGGGAAAAAAGTGGTGGGGAAAGGGGAGCTGTGGGACTCTAGAGCAGTGAGAGGGGCGGCAGTAATGGTAGTGGTGGTGGCGGACGTGCTGGCGGTGGTAGTGGCCCAGGGCGGGAAGAGGGGCAGAGATGGCGCCAAAGGAGAGGGGGCTGCCAGGAGCTCAGGCCTGCGGGAGTCCAGCCTGCTTCTCTCCTGCACCTTTCCAGAACGTGCCATTCATCGCTGTCACCAGTTTCCTATGTCTGCGCTTCTTCTCGCCTGCTATCATGGCACCCAAGCTTTTCCACCTGCGGGAGCGGCACGCGGACGCCCGCACCAGCCGCACTCTGCTCCTGCTGGCCAAGGTAGGGCAGTAGACACTAGCGGGGATGCCTGGCTGGTGCTTAACAGGGGTCCTTGCCTGGACTGCAGTGTGTTCCCAACTGGCTCCAGGAAGGCGTTGCGACTAGGCCACTGATAATCTCACGTGGCATTGCACTTCAGTTTACAAAGCTTTATTACCCGTCACCGAATCTTTTGGAGAAGGCGACAGGTCTGCGAGGGGAAGGAGGTTGCCCAAAGCTGCACAGCCTGTTGGTGGTGAATCCCGGGCCTTTCAACCCCAGATGTACTCATTCTCAGGCTGTGCCAATCTGACTGGCACCAGACTGGCGCCCACCGTACCCTGTGAGGCAGAGTCCTGTATCAGACCTGCAGAGTAAGGTCAATAGGTTGGGCCCAGGTAGTCTCAACTATCAGGTCCCAGGATGCCTCAAACTCTGTGATCTGTTCACCCCAATCCCTGGTGGCGATGAGTAGGCCTGTGAGCAGGCCTATGCTTCCCCTGCCTCCGTTTCTACAGTGGGAGTAGCACAGACTGGGGGCGGGAAGAGAGGGGTGGGTTTCAGTGGCTGGGCCACTGACCCTGCAGAACCTGCCCTTCCTGCTGTCATCTCCAGGCTGTCCAGAATGTGGGCAACATGGACACGCCGGCATCCAGGGCCAAGGAAGCTTGGATGGAGCCGCTGCAGCCCACCGTGCACCAGGGTGTGACCCAGCTGAAGGACTTCATCACTAAGCTAGTGGACATTGAGGAGAAGGAGGGTGAGCACTCCTGTTTGTGTTTGCCCTGCCCCCTGTCCTATGGCCCCACCTACCTTTGTGCCTCTTTGGCAACACTTAGTCTCCTTTCTAATCACATTCGTCCCATTGCTCCGCCTGCTCTTGTCTGTGACTTTGGAAGCCTCCCTCACAGCTTGCTGTCGATGTTTGCTTTGCCCCGACCCCACCCTTGCGCTGCCCCCTTCCACCCCCCACCCCCCACCCCCACCCCCGCCCCGCTCACGTTTGGCTCTACCTCCCTGGCTTGGCAGAGCTGGACCTGCAGAGGGCGCTGAGCTTGCAGGCACCGCCAGTGAAGGAGGGGCCACTCTTCATCCACAGGACCAAGGGCAAGAGCCCCCTCTTGACCTCCTCTTTTAAGAAACTTTACTTCTCTCTCACCACCGAGGCCCTCAGCTTCGCCAAGACGCCCAGTTCCAAGGTGGGCAAGGAGGGAGGTGGGAAAGTGGAGCTCTGAGAGGGTTTTAATACCCTGGAGGCACCTGTCCTTTACTCAGAGCCCATCCCAGGGTCCACTGGGGTGAGAGAAGAAATCCAGGCAGGACTAACCTTCTGGTGTCAGCCACAGAGTCACTTAAGACCCATGAGGAAGAGGCTTCTCTGAGAAGGGGGACATGGGGCAGGCAGCAGCTGCAGTGTCCAGTCCTGGCTTCTTGGTTAGGTACATGAGTAGGGTAGGGGGCTGAGGGGTGCTTCTGGGAGAGTGGAGTAGAGTGGGGCTGAGAGGAGGCCTGGATTCTAGTCCTGCGTACCTAGGGGAAGTATCTCATTTTTTCTGAGCCTTAGTGTCTTGGCCTGTAAATTTGGGATAATCTTCCATACTTAACCAGGTTGAGGATTAGATGAGCTGATCTCTTTCTGGATCCAGAGCCAGGGACCGGCACAGAGTAGGACCTAGACCAGTTATTAAAGACACTGTCCCCTGGGCTGGCCTCCTGTGAGTGCTTTTCTCCCAAGAAGGGCTTAGCACTTCCTGGATGGACTCGTTGACCCCTAGCTGAGCCTACCTGATCCCCAGTCAGCCAGGCTCTGGGAATGGTCTGCCAGGGGTGCCTAACCTAGCTCTGAGCAGCTGGGTGTTACTAAGGGAGTGAAGGAGCTCCCTGGGGTGACCCCTAAATTCAGGCCTCCCACTTCCCAACTTCTTTTGCTCTGGATAGCTGCCGACTCTTGGGTCCCTTTAGCATTTTCTGCGGCCTCAGCAAAGTGTGGCTACCTGGCAGGGCCCTTCCTCACCCTTCTGTGGGCCCCTTTGTCCCTGGGCATTGAGCTTGTCCTTCTTTAGGCACATCCTGTGTATCTCCCAGTGCAGCACCGCCCCTCCACCCTGCCACTGCCTCCTTTCTGCCTCCTCCTTAGCAGGCATACCCCAGTATGGGCAGCACAGTCTCTGGGCTATCCCTTTTGTCCTTTGGGAGTCTCCACCCTGGGAAGCGTCAGACACATATCCCCTGCGCTCCCTTCCAGGTATCCCCACTGCTCCAAGAGGTGGCACTGCCATCTCTTTGCCTGTCACTGAAGCCAACAGGGGTAGTGGGCTTAGATTCCAGGCTGGGGAATGTGGGTGTTATTCCGAGGGCCGTGGAGACGGGTCATTGGATGATGAGGGGCACTGGTGAGTTCTGATGGGAGGATATTCAGGAGTCAAGGAGAGCAGGGGTTGGGGGCAGGTAGATTGAGCAGATTGGGGGGCCCTCAGGGATGTGGATATTTTAAATCCAGAGCTTCTCCCTGTCTCATTTGTACCTCATTAGAGTCAATGATAGTGGGAGTAGGGGGCGGTCATGAGGTGGGATATGACTTTTAGAGCCTGGGAAAATAAAAATGAGTTGGGAAATTAATAACTGCAAAAGCACAGGGCCTGGCCCATGGCGGGCATTGCCTTCCAGCCCGCTGGAATACTAAGTGACCAGAGACTTTTCCAAAACTCAGACCTCCCTGGACTGCTGGGAGCACCCAAGAGGCTAGGTGCTTGGTCACCGTCTTTCTTCATTCTCTCTTGGCTAGGTCACTCACAGAGCAGGTTCCTGGAGGGATAGGCACTGGGTTCCCCACAGCAACCCCTGGTGCTGTAGAATGGGAGACTGAGGCCCAGAGATAGGAAGTGGAGTGTCCTCAATTGGGACCCTAAGCCTCCCTTCCTGTGCCCACCCCAGAAAAGTGCCCTCATCAAGCTAGCCAATATCCGGGCAGCAGAAAAGGTGGAGGAGAAGAGCTTCGGCAGCTCTCACGTCATGCAGGTCATCTACACGGACGACGCAGGCAGGCCCCAGACTGCCTACCTGCAGTGCAAGGTGCGGCTGTGTGCAGGGGACACTCTTTGGAAGGGGGGTGCTGTGGGAGTCCTCTGGGTGGGCTAGAATGAGGAATGAGTGTCACCCCTTTGTCACCCACATCAGGCACAGCAGAGTGTGTGAGATCTGATGTGAGTGCAGTGTGTGTGTGTGTGTGTGTACGTCTCTCTGTCTGCCTGTCTTTGTGGGCTTGCCTAGACATCGTTGTGTAGGTCCGTGTGTGGTCTGGTGCATGGACAGTGTATCCTTGTGATTTGGAGCTTCACATGGAACACATTTTGTGGGAAATTATTCCTAAGTATCTGCCTGTATGTTTCTGTGTGTGTCTCAACAAATAACAATCATGTTTACACATATGTGTATGCTCTCACATCCCCTTCTCATCTGTTTATGTGTTAACTCATTCATTCATTCACTTCAAAAATACTTATTGAGCACCTGCTGGGTTCTAGGCACTGTTCCAGGTGGTGAGGGTACAGCAGCAGACAAACCAGGGTCCCTTCCCTGTTGGACCTTATATCCCAGGAAAGAAGGTGGACTTATGAATAATAAATACTTACAATGCCAAATGGCGAATAGTGCCTTGAAGGGAACCAAGGGAGACTGAGAGAGGGAGGGCTGCTGCTTTATAAACAGTGGTCAGGGAGGGCCTCTGATACGTGGCATTTGAGCGGGGACAAGGCGAGGGATAGAGCATCTAGGGGCAGAACACGTGGAGGAAGAACACAAGTAGGAAGGCTGGAGGGGGCTTGTCTTGTCTCCATAGGTGTCTGTCCTGGACAGGTGGTAGGAGGGCACAGGCCCATCCCATGGAGCCCTGCCCTTTATGGACTCCCTGTTGGGTCAGACTCCAGAGCCCCAGGGAAAAAGTGGTGACAGCAGGTTATGAACTGCCCGAGGACATGGCCAAGAGAGTCAGTGGCAGCTGAAATCCAGCCCACACTCTGCTTACCAGGCCAGGTGCCCAGGCATGGGCTGCATCCATCAGTAGAAAAGGCAGTCTTTCCTAATTCACTGAAAGCTGCTGAGTGGGCTAGCAGAGAATGTGTCATCCTGAGTGGCATAGGAGTTCCAGGGAGAGAGGGCTTCCTGGAGGGGGTAACCTCTGATCAGCTCCACCCCCGGCCCCTGCAGTGTGTGAACGAGCTGAACCAGTGGCTGTCTGCTCTGCGGAAGGTGAGCATCAACAATACTGGCCTGCTGGGCTCCTACCATCCTGGCGTCTTCCGTGGGGACAAGTGGACCTGCTGCCACCAGAAGGACAAGACAGGTGGGGGTGGAGGCTGGGGCCCCGCTATGCTGCGTCTGTTCTCAGCAGGTGGCCTTGTGCTCGAGGTGGTAGCGGGGGACCCTGGGCCTTGGGCACTAAAGGGATGACACAGAGGAGCTTCTACTAGAATTTTTAGTGATGACGGAAATGGTGTGTATCTGTACCCTAGCCATGAGCACAAGGGGCTGTTGAATACTTGAAATGTGGGAAGTGCAAAAATAAGTCAGACGGAAAAAGTTGAGAACCATATGATTTCACTCATATGTGGGATATAAAACTGAAAGCAACAAACGAACAAGACAGACAAAACCTTATAGACACAGATGTATAGTGGTTACCAGTGGGAAAAGGTGGGGGAGGAAAGGGGGTCAAATATATGGTGATGGAAGGAGATTTGACTTGGGGTGGTGAAAATACAATGCAATATACCGATGATATGTTTTAGAACTGTATGCTTGAAACCTATATTATTTTAAAAAAGGAATGGGCTAGTGCAGCTGAGGAACTGAGTTTTAACATTTTAAAATTTTATTTAATTTTAATTAAATTTAAATAGCATCATTTAAGTGTGGCTAGAGTCATGAGAACCTGACCCACTTGCTCTAGCCCAGTCCTGGATTTGAGATTGAGCAGTGGGTAGGGACTGGCAGCTCTTTACAAGGCTGTCCCTGGCTGGTTGGCCTTGCTTGCCTCCTCTGGCTATACCCTTCACAGTGGTAACCCTTGTCATTGGTGAAGTGGGGTTCCCGAGGGCACTATGAGGCAGAGTCTGGTAGCCCTGTTTTATGGAGGAGGAAACCAAGGCTTAGTGAGGGCATATGCCTCTGCCAAGGTCGTAAAGCCAGCAAATGGCAGGGCCAGCTCATTCCAAGGCACAAACCCCTTATTGGTCCTCTCACCATGATCTTACGTTCCAGGCTGCTCCCTGCTTCCTTCTTGGCAGGCACTTCCAGAGAGTGGTCCAGCTCCCTAAGCTTTATCCTGTGATCCTGTGCAACTCTCACGCTCTGCAGTCATGTGCCCCATGGCTCAGGAGTGAACCCGAGAGAGGAGCCTTTGGGCCAGACTTTCCAGGCTGTGCTCCCAGCCTCGTCTCACATTGGGGACCCCTGAGACCATCCCTTTTCCTCTCTAGGCCTCGGTTTTCCCGTCTGTACTACCAGAAAGTTGGATGTGAGGTCTCATTGTGCCTGCTCAGAATTCTGCCTTCTCTCTGTCCCCAGATCTGGGCTGCGATAAGACCCGGTCACGGGTGACCCTGCAGGAGTGGAATGACCCTCTCGACCATGACCTGGAGGCCCAGCTCATCTACCGGCACCTGCTGGGCATGGAGGCTGCACTTCGGTGAGGAGGCCTGTGCAGGGGCATTGAGTCCCACATGGGAAGGCTCATGCAGCTGGGGAAATGTGCCAGGCGGGGTCCAGAGCTGGGATTAGGGCCCAGGGCTGCTCTTCAGTGGCTGGTCTCCTCTCTTCTAATCAGGCCTTTCGGCCTTTGGCAGCCACACCTGGGGAGGGTCACCTGGATCTCTGCAACATGAGGCCAGTTCATGTTAGGATGAAGGCCCCAAAGGCTGCGGAAGCTCAGGGTCATGGCCATGGCTGCTTCCTGCCCCAGGCTGACCTAGCCTCCCCATCTGTCAAGCCTTCTCATAGTACCCTCAGAGCACAGGGATTGTTCTCAGCCAAGTCCCTGAGTTCTTCAGCTATCTTGCTTAATTCGGTGGTTCTTAGCCCTGGCACCAGCATAGGAAAAACAGAATGCTTTTCAGAAACAACTTTAAAATACAGGATGCCCAAGCCCTACCCCATTGACTCGGAATCTCTGAGGGTAGGGCCCATTATATTTTAAAGTGACCCAGTGCTTTCTAAGAGCACTGCCTCCCTGGGTAGTTTTCTCTCTTGTACCCCTACACCTGGGCCTGGAGGGGTGATAGCTAACCTCCTTGTTCCTTGACTCTTCAGGGTTTAATTTCTTCAAAACCTTTCAAAGCTCATGCCGTCAGACTAGAACCACCTACTTCCATGTGAGCTGTGGTCACCAGTGGCCTCCAGGTCACTTTGCAGCCACCTCTTTTCTGACAGTGTAGCCTTGTCACCAGCTCCCTCTCCATCCCTGCCCCAGGCTCCTTGCTTGGTTACTTCATCCTCCACCTAGAGGATGCAGCCACCATCCTGTCCACTTTGTGAGTCCTACACCTCCAGAGACTTACTCTTCTACCCACCTGGACCTTCACTCCTGTAGCCACACCCTAGAACCTCCTATCCCTCCATCTTATCATTTCTAGGCTTCACTTGAATTTCACTTAATGTATAAGCTCATTCAATATTCACAGCCACTGAACCACGTAGGTGTTCTTACTACTCCCATTTAAGCCAGGAAGCAGTGGAGCCAAGATTCAAACCCAAGTCACTTAAGAGCCTGCCTTAAGAGCCTCCCCACCTCCACGACCACTTAGCCACCCCTCCTCTCATTCCAGCTCACTTCATCTGGTGTCCAGCGCCAGTAGGCCTTCCGTCCACCAGGGCTCTGATGCATTGATCCAACCACCTATTGTATTAGTTTTGTGTCGCTGCTGTAACAGGTTACCACACATTTGGTGGTTTAAAACAACATATTTATTTTCTTACAGTTCCAGAGGTCAGAAGTCAGAAATTAGTCTCAATGGGCTAAAAGCCAGAAGGGCTCATGGCCCTTTCCTCCATCATCAAAGTGCGTGACTCTGTCTCTGCTTCTGTCATCACATTGCTGCCTTCCTCCTTTGACCTTCTCGCCTCCCTCTTATACAGACCCTGTGAATACATTAGGCCCACTTTCCTCACTTTCCCTGTCTTCTATCAGCCCCACATCCAGCCCCTCAGCTTTACTTTCAGAATGAAGCCAGTTCCGACTCCTTCTCGCGTCTGTACTGTGAACTGTCCCTGTCTGAGCTACTTGCATCTTCCTTTCGGGGATGACACAGGAGCCTCCTAACTGGCTGTCCTGCCTCTACACCTGCCTTCCTAGGATCAGCTGTATACATGGCCCCCAGAGTGATCTTCTCAAACATAAAACAGATCACATCACATCACTTCTCTGCTCAATACCCCTGATAGCTTTCCACATATTTAAAATCCAAAGTCCTCGTGGCTACACTGCCCAAATTCCCTGGCTGATCTTTTTCTCAGCCTCATTTCCTCCCACTGGGCCCTCTCCGTGCTGAGCTCGCTGAAGCTGTCCTTGCCTTCTTGCCGTCTCTGGGCCTGTCCACCCCGGGGCCTTCGCACTTGCCATGTCCTTTACCTGAAGCTTCTTCCCCAAGTGTTCACATGGCTTGTTCCCTCACCTGATTCATGCCTCTGCTCAAAAACCACCTTGTCAGAGAGGCCTTCCCTGACCACTGTTACTCTGGAACATAGTGGAATACATTAACATGTGCTGTCTATTCATTTCTTGCCTCTCAACTACACTGAGCTCCCTGAGGGCAGGCCTGTGGTATTTGCTGCTCTAATCCTGGTACCGAGAAGAGTGCCTGGCACATTCTAGCCCCTCAACAAAGTTTGAATAAGCACATGAGCCTAAGGGAATGATGTTTGAGCTGGTCTGTGAGGTTTGATAGGATTTCCCAGAGAGCGAAACAGGGAAGGGCATTCTGGGAGAGGAAGCAACAAGGAGAAAAGGTAAAAGTGACAGCACTGAGAGAAGCAGGCAAGCAGGCCAGGTGACCCCACAGGGCCAATACGGCATCTGAGAAGGAAGAGCTTGTTAGACCCTAGCAGAGGGACACATCTCCTGATCAGGGAAGCAGTCAAAAGGGCTGGGCCAGGAGAATTCCTAAATAAGGAGCTTCAAGTATGGATGGGGTCCATGTGGCTGCTCACCCTCCCTCCATGTAGGCATACAGAGGATTGGACCTGAGAGGGCCCAGGGACCTTTGGTGAACCCCAGTTAGGAACTGTGCTTAAAATGTCACTGTCTCCTATTCCCATAGGAAGGAAACACATTCCATCACCAGTTAATTTTAGGCCCCAATTCGCTCTTTTTCCAAGGCCCCTCCAAAACAGAAGTAACATAGTTCGAGTTGGGTTTCCAAAGTGTCTTCTGTAACCCACAGTTGGGAGGATGAGAAGGAGGGAGGAACACAGGAGATGACCAGGGACCAAGACCTGGGGCCGTGTTTGTTCCCCATAGATTGAAAGAGTCAGCCCTCAGCCCCCAGGAGCGCCCTCCAGCTTAGGAGGCCCACACTGGGTCACCCAGCCTTCCCAGCAAGGGCACCAGGAGCCCTCATTTTGTCTTTCCCCACAGGGAGAAGCACCGGGAGCTGAGTGCAGGCACAGAGGCAGCCTCTATGCTCACAGGCTGTGGCGAAGGTAGGTCCCTCCCATCTGGACTCTGGGGGTGGCCTGAGTCCCCTTCAGGGATGCCGTGGGTAGGGCTTCTCAGGCGCACTCCCAGGGACCCTTTGGCCTTCGGGACAGGCATGGCGGGCGAGGTCCTGCCTGCTGTGCCCTCACCCTGCATCTGCCTCCAGCCTCTGAGGACCCACTGGCCCAGCTGCTGCAGGTGCTGCAGGACCTCCAGGAGGCCCATAGCTGCAGCCCAGTCAGCTCCCTGCCCTTGGAGCCGAACTGCCTCCTGGAGCTGCAGACGTGAGGTCTGCCCCACCTCCACTCAACAAGCCCCCTGCCAGGTGCTTGGAGATCCCTGGTGCACTCTCGGCCTTCCACCTCAGTCCCTCTCATTGGGGTGCAGGGCCTGGGTCTCTCCTGAGCTGGGTGAGTTGGGGGGCTAGGGACCAGAGGGTCCAGAAGTCCATAACTGACAAGGCTTTGGCCTGTCATTGCCCGTGCAAAGTCTCTAGGGGACTCTGGGGGCTCCTGCTCCTCTAGGAGACCTGGTTGGTCCTGCAGCCATCACCGCCACTAGCCCAGACTCTAAGGACCCTCATCTCCTGCCCAGGGCAGGCCCAGCCAGAAACTACCCCTAGGATGGTCTACATCAGGTGGACTGACACTACTTTGAACCCAGAGGTGGGTGGGAACACAAGGCCTAGAAGACCAGGTCTTGACCTCAGCACCCACTATGCTCTTGGCCACCACCCCACCGGCTCCCCTCACAGCCACTGGCTGTATCCCTGGGAGAGTGTCACGGTGCTCTATTGCTCACAATAAACCTGCTATAACTGTGGCTCTAGACCCTCATGATGGGGGTCAGGGAGGGAGTGGACCTGGGGACCCCAGTGACTGTTGGTCGGGGTGGCCAAGGATTGGGGCTGCCAACATAGCCTATGTGCATCCCATCCCTTCTTTGCTTCCCCCCATTCCCAGGGAGGTTCTTTCTCCTCCCAACTTTTGTCCCTACCACACCCTCTGGGTCCCACTCCTCCATCCCTCACAGGCTAGAGAGCCTGCCTGATCTGGCTCACCAGCTTTCTCTCCTTGCAGCTCCCAAACACGCCCTACCTCCAAGTGTCCTGAACACTACACAGAAGGGGTGGGTTCAGAACCTTGAATCCCATGGCCTGGCCCTGGCAGTGTCCCTTATGCTAACCCCCTTGGCTGAAGCAAGGCTTTCTCTGGTCATCACCTCCCACCCTCATCCCAGTCCATCTCTAGGTACACAGTAACCTTCAATATAATTAACAAGAGAGGGGAGGGGCAGGGGCTTCCAGCACATTCTTGAAGTCTCATTCAACTAAGCTCGGAGCCTTGCCTGTGAATCCTAGGCCTAGGACAATCCCCAAGGGCCCAGGTAACAGGCAGGACACTTGACCCAGCTGATCAGCCAGGTCCTGGGGCAGGGCTACCTGGGCAGGCTGCATAGTGGGTTCTTTGAGGGATGGTAGAGAAAGCAAAGGGGAGATGAAGGAACAAGGGGTTGTCCCCTTCCCTCTACCTTATGGCTTTTGGGACCATGTTGACCTTTTCTCTTGGCCACACTTGGCAGTGTCCTCCAACAAGCAGCCCACCTGCCCATCCCCTTGATTGGTAATCATCTCTTGGTGATGCTACCATCCTATGGGCCTCATGAGCCTCTTTGGAGGGCTAGGCGCCCCACCTCCCTTCCTGACCCAGAGTTGGGTCCAGGGGTGGCTGAGCCCTCTCCACCCCTCCCCCATCACCAACACCTGGTTGTCTGGCTCATTCCTTAGAACCTCACACATTGTCGGATCTTCTTGGGTTTCAAGGACATCATGGTCAGGAATTATGCCCCAGGGTTTCCTGAGCCCTAGCGCAGAGTGAAGGGGAAAAAGATGTGCACTTATTGAGACTGCAACAAGTAGAATTCCGGATTTTAACTGCACACACAACCATCCACTGGTGACACCCACCACCCCCACCGCCCCCACCCGCTAGTAGATCCTGGTGTGGATGTGGCTACTGCAGCCAGAGGGGAGTTAGAATGAATAAATGCTCCACCGCTCATGTATCCCCCTTCCCAAATTCTCTCAGGCTCTGAGTAGAGCTGCCTACAGCCCCAGATGGCCACATTCTTTTTGGAAGCCACTTGGGAAAAAAAAGGACAGAAGAGACTCCTGCCTTCCCATGGCACAGGAAGGTGCCAGAGGTCACACTTTTCACCAACACCCCCACTCCCCACCCTGGGATTGCCTGTTATTCACCCAGAACCTAGGGAAGATCTCCCAGAAATCTTGAGTGTCTGACTGGACCCTCAGAGGCCTGCAGCCCAAAACCCTGGGAAGTGTTGAGCGGGTCCAGATCACATGGTACGTGCATCTTTTATCCTCTGGGCCTGTCTTGTAGGAAATCCAGGCAAATTCCCAACTTCCTTTTGGAAATTCCTATCAAAATATAATTTTCAGATATGTAAAAAAATGACATACAAATATAGAAGAAACATGAATTAAAGATTTATTACACATCCAGGAAGAAATGAGTGGCAAAGCTGGTTCGTAGAGCATTTTGAGAAAATACATATTCGTAAGCATTCTGAGAAAAGAATGCTAGAATAAGATTGTGACGTTAGATACAAAACTGGGAAACAGAGTTTTCTTCTCTGAATAGAAACATACAAGTTCATAAGTAACGTCAGTGTCTGGGTTCTGATCGAATAATAAATATCCAAGTCAAACAGAGGTCCACTCTCTAGATTAGAGATTGGCAAACTTTTTCTGTAAAGGTCCAGGCATGCAAGTTTTGGTCACAGTTAATCTCAGGGCCCAAAAGTAGCCACAAGTAGTAAACACATGGGCTTGGTTTATTCCAATAAAACTACAAAAACAGATGGCAGGCTTGATTTGGTCCACAAGCCATTTTAGTTTGACAACCTCTACCCTAGATAATTAAATAAGCTTTGGTCAGGCCTGTTCAACAGCACGCCGGTATGACACAGAACATGCCACACTCCCCTTCACCTATTTCCAAGGTTGGATGTTTCTTCACACCCAAGTCCGAGGAGCCCCTTTAACAGTTGTGCCAGGCAGCCTATTTTATCAGAAGATGGGAATGGTCACTTGGCCGCCTCTTGAGGTACACTAAAATCAAGGTTCTGAAGACTTTTTGGGGCTGGAACTTCTGGAACCCAGAATATCATGTTGGTCTGGAAATCAAAGGGCTAGTGTGACTCTGGTCCCCAAGAGAGGACAGATTTCCACAGTGGCAAGGAAAGTGAAGCCCGGGCTGGGTAAAACTTTTCTCCCACCCTTTCCCTAGTCCAGCTAAGGGTGGCCAGCCTTAGCCTCTCCAGGCCCCTGCAATCCTGGCAATGGTGGTATCCTTGGCCCAAACATTTCCAGGATGACCCAGGAGGGTGGGGCATCATTACCCTCATTGCTTTCTATTCCTCACCAGTTAAAGAGGTTCCCACCGCTTGGCTTGGAGTGTCAAGGTTGGTGTGTGTCTCCAGTGAAACAGTTCCTCACCTCCAGGCTCAAGGCTCAAGTAGGAAGTGGCCCTTCCCAGGAAATGGTAGTGGAAGCTCCAGATCTCCTTGGGGGCTCATCTGCTGCCCAGACCTAGAGAAACAGCTGGGAAGCTGTTAGGGCTACAGTAGCTAATCTGAGCACCCAGTCCCTGCTGCTTTATATAGCTCAGGTAGGGCTTTAATACTATGCTGTAGTCTGCAGAATATCAACCAAAACAGGGAGTGATACACTTATCCCTCCCAGCTCTTCTCACACCTGTATACACCTGCCTTCTCCCCCGATTGCCCCCCAACAAGCTCAGTAGGGCACAGACCCACTTGGCAAACCAGTGACAACACAGCCAGGAGTCTTGTAGCAATCCGCCCAGGCAGCCGTGGCAGGGCGTTATCTATACACGGCTGTCTGGCTCAAGGGATGGACGCCCAGGATCCCATGAGGCTTCCTCCGGCTCCGCCAGCCACACCTACCCATACCAGAGCTCCATTCTCCAGAGGCCCGTTGTGTACACCAAGGGCACATTTCCAGGGAGGGATCAAGGGACATGAGGAATGGAGACAGGGAGAGTTCAGGGTTGCCGCTTAGCTTGGACGAAGATATCTCTCAGTATGCACAGAGTAGCTCTCACCTCTCTGAGCATAGGCCAAAGCGCACCCACAGGTGAACCCATAAAGGGACCTTCCGGCATGCGCAGAGCTACCAGCCATCCTCCTGTTCCTACCGCGGGTTCTCTCGTCTGCACGAGATCCTCCTGTCCGGTAGGGGGCAGTGAACCGGTCCTCGCGGGTTTGGCACCTCTGGCTAACCCGGAAGCGCTTAGGAAGCGGTAGTAGCTGCAGCTGCGACTTTGGAGGCGGCTGCGGCGTTAAGATGAATGCTCCTCCCGCTTTCGAGTCGTTTTTGCTGTTCGAAGGCGAGAAGAAGTAAGTGGAGCCAGCCGAAGTGGCAGAGAGTCGGGCTGAGTGTCGCGGGTCGTCAGCCCCTCAGCTTTTGGGGCTTCTGCCCTCCTCTGCCGGCAAGACCGAATTAGTTTTGGCTTGAGCGTCCGCTCGCAAAACCCTTCGCGCCTGTCTCTGCCAAACTTGATAGGCCAGCCAAGCGGTGGTGACTTTCCCCTTTGCAGATGAGGAAACTGAGGCTCAAAGAGGTTAAGTAATTCCCCAGGCATAAAGCAAGTGGTGGGTCTGTATTACAATCCAGAATGCCTGGCTCCAAAGTCCTTTTCTTCTGGGATCTGGCAGCCTCCTCGCTCGTCTTCTGGCCTGCCACCTGTGTCCCCGTTGCTGAAGCCAGAGCGATGGCTCTTAGACTCATTCGCCTGGGTAAAACCTTCAGTGACTCCTCATTGCATGCAGGGAGAAGCAAAATGTAGTCTAGTGGTCAGACAGCCTGCTGGGCTTGGCTTTTGTGCCCCCCACTTAAAGACTGTATGTTTGGGCAGTTAAGTTAATCTGCCTGAGGCCCACTTTTCTCATCTGGAAAATGGGCATATTACTGTATTAAAGGGGAGAGTAAATAAGTTATGTAAAGTGCTTAGCCCAAGACTCAGCACATAGAAGACCCTCTTAAACATTGGCATTTCCTTCTCATAACAGCTTGATATGCAAGGCTCTGTGGCCTAGCCCTTGTCAGCCACTTCAGCCTCCGTTGAGAGCAGTGGTTTTCATCTGGGGACCATTTTGCCTCCTGGGAACTTGCAATGTCTGCAGACTTTTCATTGTCATAAAAGGGGTGCTACTGGCATCTAGTGGATAGAAGCAAGGAATTCTGCTAATATCCTACAATGTAGATATTAGCAGAATATCTACAAAAAATTCCCTACCAAAAATTATTCAGCCTAAAATGTCAATGGTGGCAAGGTTGAGAAACTGCTTTAGGAAAAAGGAGCAATCCAGAGTAAGGGTCCTACAGAATCAGGGCGTAACTGGGGTCTGGGACTAGACACACTGCTGCTGATTCAGAGAGGTCTTTATGGGATGAAGAGACTGAGAAAGGCTTTCGGGAGGGGATGGGACTTGAGCCTGCCTTGAAGGGTAAGGTTTAGACTTGGGGGAGGAGGGGAGCCCCTATCCCTCATCTCTTGTCTCTGCCTCTTCCTAGGATCACTATTAACAAGGACACAAAGGTACCCAATGCTTGTTTGTTCACCATCAACAAAGAAGATCATACGCTAGGAAACATTATTAAATCGTAAGTTCCAAGTCAAAGGCTCCCAGGGGCTATGTTTAATGGGGCTCTTTGAAGCAAAGCACAAGTTTCAGATTTTAAGTTTCTCTGAGCTACAAGAAGTTCTGGTTGCTTGCTTGGGCAGTTTACACATTCCAGTGCCTTTTCTTCAAAATGACACTGACCCATATCTGTTCACATAGCCACATTGTACTGGCTTATTTGACTAAAGTAAGTGAATGTGCAGGAAGCCACAGAAAAGTAGACATACTTGTTTTTATGCTAAGGAACATGAAGAGTTAGCTCCCACCCACTCCACCCCTATTTGTGACAATGATCTCATTGACCCCTGGCATTCTAAGATGTATGTGCCAGAGATCCTAACAGTAGAATAAGGGGAAGGGGTGAGAGAGGGTCTCAGTGGTTATCTGGTATCCCTTGTGGGTAGTCGATATTGGTTGGAGGGTGTTTGTTTATACCGTTGAAGTCCTGGTCAGTGGTGTGACTGAGGCTCTGGCCCAGAGACTTTAGTGAAGCCTTTCCCGAGTTTGTGTTTCAGACTGTGAGCAGAAGCCTGACTGGTCTCTTGGTGAAAGTAGGGGATGGGATTGCCCACTTTTTGTCTGGATGATTCCCACGCTGTGCCAAGCCTGTGGTGCACTCAGGCTCTTTTGGGGCCCTGCTGCCCCTCTGCTGTGTGAGCCCATTGTCCCCACCTATGCAAGGGATCTCCCTCTTGGTGCTCACACTTGACAGAGCTGCCCTGGAGAAAACCCTCGTGTGCCCAGCGAACAATGCAGGCTTCACTTCACCACAGCCTCATAGAACAGGACCGAATGGGTGTGGACAGCAGCTGTCAGTCCATGCCCAAAGGACTTCCATTTCTTTTTGGTAACTGCTGAGAGCCTGGGGCCTTCTGCCCCTGCTGCATTTGCTGTGCTAGATGCTCTTTTGGGACTGGTAATGGGGCTTTTGTGTTCTGGTTTACCAAACATTGGCTGGATTTTTACTACCTAGGGAGGTTTCTTTGGGGGCATTGCAGGGTCCCTCATGTCCCCCGAGGGAAGAGGTTACCAGAAACCGTGTTTACCACCTCATGGATGCAGGGTTGTGTGGGGGAGGAGTCCCCATATGGTATATCTTCCCCAAACTGTTTTACTTGATTTTTCTGGAGAGGGGAACAAATAAAAATCAAGAGCAGGGAACCATCTGGCATCAGCCCCCAGCTGCATGTGCTTATAGGCCTCAACCCAATGGGAAGATCCCTTGGCTAAAAGGCCTGGTAAGCGTCAAGGCACGAGTTTCAGCCTCCCTCACACTGCTTATTCCTGTATCTCAGACAGCTGTTGAAGGATCCACAGGTGCTGTTTGCTGGCTACAAAGTTCCCCACCCTTTGGAGCACAAGATCATCATCCGTGTGCAGACCACACCAGACTACAGTCCCCAGGAGGCCTTCACCAATGCCATCACAGACCTCATCAGCGAGCTCTCCCTGCTGGAAGAGCGATTCCGGGTGAGGAGCTGGACATACAGGGGAAGAGGGTTGGTCTGGACACCAGCTTGTTTGCTCAGAGCTGCGGTGTTCTCATACCTAAGACAACCCCTGGTTGTTTCCTCTGATTTACTTGGGATAGAGGGGCAGAGGTGATGACAGAGCAGGAACTTCTACCTTCCAGGAAGCATGGGTAAGGAGTTATGGAATTGAGGACTGGGGCCTGCTGTCTGCATCCATGGGTGGGAACCTTACCTAGTGCTCCAGTATCTCTGTGCACTCTTGTGGTCCCCATGGAAGCAGGGGGCCTACTGCCCCCTTGGTGCTGCTCCTCCAAGTTTCTTCTCTGATGCTGGCTGCTTTGTGGTTTGGAAGGCCTGGCTGCTTCTAGGGCATTTGTCTAGGGGGCAGCTCATTCTAGGGTGGGGTCATACCTGTCCAGACAGGGGGCCTCAGTCTCGATAATTTAGAGTGGGAAAGATTCACAGCCTTTCAGATTTCAACATTTGTCATATACTCACCAGGAAGCACCTCTGCTCCACCTGACACCTACTCCAGGCAGCAGGATGTGTGCTGCAGAGAAATGATGGAGTGGGTGGAGCTGGCTCAGAGGGTCCCTTGGGTTGCTGGCTGCCCAGTTCCTTAGAGCTGTTCAGGGCCTGGTTCGCTGCTTCTGTTTAGTTCATGGCTGTGCTCTAGAACATGGCAGCAATTTTCTGGCAAACCTTGGTCAGGGATGTTGGGGCTGAGTTTCCAACAGTTTCACCTGTCCATTCCAGCTAAGTGTACTTGCATTCTTCCTCTCTCTCAGGTGGCCATCAAGGACAAGCAAGAAGGAATTGAATAATGGGCTGGAAGGACTCTTGCTTAGCCAGCTTCTACCCTGCACTGGGCCCTTCTCCAAGTACCAAATGGAGGAGAGCAGCTTCTCTCAGCTAAGGGCCTCCTTGGAGATATTCCAGGGAGCTCCTCACCCTTGACATTGGTGTGTCCTATACATAGATTCTTTCATCTTCCTAATAAAGTATGGAAGGAAAAGACCTGGATATGAGCTGAAGCAGAGGTGACTTCACAGCAAATGGATTGTCAGGCTCAGTGGAGGTAGATGATCTGTCTTGGGGCCACATTTCAGAGTGGAATGTCCCAGAGACCCAGATTTCTGTCTGAGAGGGTAGCAGGAACAAACTCATCTGAGAGGCAGTGTTGAGCAGAGAAAAACTGAAAACCCATGTACTTCCATGAGTCTCTGCTTTGGAAGTCTCAGCTGCCAGGTCAGCTTGTCTTATTCAAAGTTGAAACACCAGATGGGGCCCACAAACAGCTCTCCCAGGCTACTCTTAAATAGTAGAGACTTTAATAAAAATATTTACTTATAGAAAGATCTCCATTATTAGCCCCAAAGTTGAATAAGTTAAGTCGAGTCCCTGGTACTTTGCAATAGAGGCAGGAGCTGCTCGAGGCTAGTGTCTCTTCCAGATCGCTACAATGTTGGAATCTGTCAGAGCAGTGAGGTAGGTAAAGGTAGGGTTGGCCACCACTGTGTTCACCATGGTCTTGTTCACTGTCTGGCCGAGGGCTCGAGGCTGGGGCCACTTAAGGATCTGGTGGGAAGAGAGAGGAGAGCTGGGCTCCTTCCTGGGTTCCTCGCGCTGCACCAGTCCCCAGCAGCGGGGAGAAGAGAGAGCTGTGCATACCTGCGTGGGGGCCTGCAGGGCTGCTGGCAGTGGAGGCTGCTGCATCAAGATGTGCCTGACATCGTAGATCCACACGTTGCCCTCCTCGTCCCCACAGAGCACAATCCCCTTATCTGCCAGGACACAGAGACTGGAATCTAAGGTGGGGCAGAGCTTTAGGAGGTAGAGAGTAGGACAGGATGTGAGGTGGGCTCACCAGGACAGGTGCTGAGTGAGAAGTAGGCCAACTCGGTGGGTGACCACTGGAGCCGAGCCAGGACCACCACTGCCACCGTGGACTGACTGCCTCGGCCTACCCACGTCTGGCTCCAGCTCCACAGGCAAATGGTACCGAAGCTATTCCCCTTGGAGGCTGTGGGGGAGAGGAGAGAACTGTGCCTGCGGGGGCCCCTATTAAGGCATTTCTTATTTCACAATGGGGACCCCTCAGAAGCTCTCAACACAGCCCAGGGAGAAACACTCATGAAAGCCTTACCAGGGCCCATCTGAATCTCAGGAGGCCAGAGAGTCCTGAGCTGGGTTTACTCACCCACAACATCCTCATTCACAAACGCCAGCCCATCCACTCTCCGGCCGGATACCTCAGAGCCCTCGGAGAAGACAAACTCCACCTCACACACCCTGTGGAGCCACAGAAGATGCTGGTCGGCTATTGCTTGCATATACAAAGAGCTTCTCATTCATTTAATGGGGACCATTCATTGGGCACCTATTGTGGGTCTTGCCCTATGTAGAGATCAGAAGCCACAACCCAGACATCTTTTCTGGGCCCTGGAGGGGTTTGAGCTTTGCCCTGGAAGAGGGAGCCAGCACCTGTGTACTAATTCACAGGTGGTGGGAATCAGAAGCATGAGGGGTTGGTTCTTCCAGGATGCGGGATGGTGTGCCCAGGAAGCAGAGCCTCCGGGACTAAAAGGAGCAGGAAGTGACCAGCCATCTAAGCGGGGCAGGTGTTTCGGGCTGAACACTAGGGGCCTGAGAAGGGAGAGACTGGAGAGCGGCTTACTGTGACCCTGAGGACAATGGGGAGTGACTGCTGAATGTTTACAAGCTGAGGGTGTGTGTAGGGTCACAGGAGCTTGGAAAGTGCCCATCGGCTGCCCAGAGTCCTGGAGAGGCTGCTTAGAGCAAGAAAACTGGTCAAGTACCAACTGCAAGGAGAGGCAAACACATCTCAGATGTGGGGGAGATGCCACAAGACTTGGGGAGATGTGAGTGGAAGGGGCGGGGAGGAGGCAGGCCCAGGGCTTGACTCCCAGGTGTGGCACAGGGCCACCAACAACACTTGGCTGAACAACTACCACAGTCTGCTGAGGCTTCTACTACTTCCCTCCACATAACAGCTGCTTCACTCCTGCTACCCACCCTAAAAATCTTCCCAGGCTATTCATTGCACTTAGAGTAAAATTCAAAATCCTAACTGGGGGCAACAAAGGCAGCATACCTTGGCCCAAGGTATGACACCTCATCTTGTACCATTGACACCTCATCTTGTACCATTTCTCCATTTTCCAAGCCATGATCAGACCTCCCTAGACAGCTCTCCCCATTTCTGGCCCTTTGAACATGCTGTTCCTCTGTGTGTAGACCTTCACTGCCTCTGCCTGCCTGAATCCCTTGTAGGAGAGCACGAGCCTGAGAACCTATCCATCTGTCACTGGTCACCTCCCTGGAGTCCTCTTGGCCTTCCTGTTCCCCTCTCGAAGTACCTTATTCTCTTTCCTTCATAGCTGACATCACACTTCGTAGGGTTACCTTTGTTTAATGCCTATCTCTCTCACTAAGCTTGTGGGCCCCAAGAGGGCAGGAACTCCATGCTGAGCACTCTCTCAGGCCTTCCAGGTGGAATGGATGAGCCACAAGCCTCAACCTGGCCTTCCAGGGCCTCATCCTTGCCCAGACACCATCCTCCTTGCCCTCTATTAGCACTGGTATGCAAGTCACTGTCCCAACTTTACAGATGAAGAAATTATGCTATGACAAGAAGGTCCCAGTGCTGGTGAGTGGCAAGAGCTGGGTTGTAGTGAAGCCCCAGGTTGAAGGTGAGGTGATCAGAGCCCAGAGGGGGGAAATGACCCAGCCCAAGTCCCACATACAAACACCAGCAAAAGAATAGGTCAAAGGGGCCTTTTCTCGAGAGACTAACAGAAGGTGGGGACAGGCCAGCTCTGTGAGGAGGCCCCTGAAAACACCCTTTGTGGCTGTCCAGAGCAGCGTGCATGGTTTAGGCACCACCACCCGTGGGTGTGCCTGGGGTCAGACATCTAGACTGGCAGATGCCTAGCTGTAAGGCTTGGCTTTCAAGGCATACCCATCTGGCCTTACCTCCTTTTCTGAGGCTGGTCTAGCCGCACATCCCAGCAGCAACAGCCACTCTCACAGCCAGCCAGCAGATAGGCATCTGGGCAAGAGGCAACTGGGCAGACACGCAGTGGGGTAGAGGTGGTATCGAGTGTGAGGAGCTGGCTGCCAGCATATGAGAGGGAGAATATGAGGCTATGGGCCCAGGTGTCTGCCCACCCTGGTAGCCAGCCCTACCTACCCCAGCCCTGCCACAAAGCATCACCTGGCCTGGAATTCATAATCGTGGTTAGGCACCCCGATGTCCCAGAGGATGATCCGCTTGTCATAGGAGGCCGCTGAGGAAGGAATGGGAAGGGGAGAAGTGGCTCTAAGGAGGCCCTGCTCCCTGCAATCTGCAACCCAGGCTGAGACCGTGGTCCCAAGGCCGGCCCCTCTGAAGCAGGGAAGGAGGGCTATTGGTGGGAGACTTCAGGACTTATAATCTTACTCTAACCTAATGTGTGCCACACTAGGCAGTCATCTTTCGCAGGCCTCTGCTCACGTATCATCCCCGTTGTGCTCACCATACTTGGAGGGCCATGGGTATCCACCCAGGTCACAGAGTGGCCCAAGTTGTCAAAAGCTCCAAGGCCACAGAGCAGGTTAAGGGAAAAGCCATGATCTGAACTGAAGCCTGGTCAGTTGTCTACAAAGCCACATTGCTTCTACCATGGCCAGAGCCAACATCAGCTGCCTAGAGTGAGGTGGCCAGCAATAGGATCCCCCTACCATCCCAGGGAGGGAGCACTGAGGCACTGGGCTGCAGGAAAGGGGTGCTGGGGGAGCCCTGGGAGTGTGGGGAGAGTCTTACTGAAAAGGTGGGTCTCGTGGGTGGGACTGAAGCAGAGGGTGGCAATGGCCCTCTTGTGGGCACGGATGACCCCGCAGCAGAAGCCAGCACGCACGTGTAGTAGCCGGACCTGACCTCGCAGGCCTGCAGCTGCCAGCACGCTCCAGCGCTTCTTGTGGCCTGCCTGCGTAACCACTGTCAGGGCTGTCCAGGCCACTGAGAAGAATTCCTGGGGGCAGGGGGTGGAACAGTCACTGAGGGGCTGCGTGTGCATATGCATGCACGATCAAGCCTGGGAAACTGAGGCCCAGCATCAAAGAAAAAGGTTACCTGGTGAGTAGGTGGCACTCCTGCCCCTATTAGCCAAGGCTCTGCCCACTGCCCTGCATGAGCAGGGTCCTGGCACTCACCTCGCCAGGTGTCTTGTACTTGTGCAGTACGATGCCAGTCTGGCAGTCTATCACACACACGGCCTCCCCGCCACATGTGGCCACAGTCTGAGACGTGGCCCCTGCATGCCCTGTTTTGAGAGGTCAGTCTAGTAAAAACATTTTCTGTAAAGTTCCCCTCTGCAGTTCTCCTCCTCCTGGCCTTGATGACATTTTAAAGCTCTCTGCCCCTCCCAAATTCTGCATCCATCCACGCAGCCCCCAACCGGTGGCATCTCCACTCCTCTACCCCGCCCCCACCAGAAAGTTTGTTCTGCTGGTTCCTTGTAGCCTTTGCCCTAGTCCTGCTGGCCCACCAAGGATATACCCTCCTCCCAGGCTGGCTCGAAGGCACAGGCCCAGAGCTGGGTCTTCAAGTCCTGAGGGTTGTTGTTCTTGCTGTGGCATTGCAGGAAGTGCAGGGGCTCCAGCTTCAGGGCAGGCTGTAGGGGAAAAAGGAGGTCACAGCTGCCCTAACCCTTACTCCCAGCCTCATGCTCCCTGCCACCTTGCTGGCTTACCTGGCTGCTATCAGAGACCACAGGGCTGCCCTCCACCTGGGCCAACGGGGAGGTGCACACCCGCTTTTTGGGAGAGAGGTTGAGTGGGACGTCATCTGGCCGTTTCAAGGCCACTGAGCTGGCCTGTGAGGGGGGTTGGGGAGGACAGGCTGAGGGCCTGGTGACCATGGGCCCATCTACCTGAAGCCTCTTTCCTCCCCATCACAGGCTGGACTGAACCCTCCCATGGGTACTGGAGGCAAAGACTGACCCTGGGTCAGAGGGAACTAGCTTGGGCATCAGAGGCTGTCTCCTCAGCTCATTTCCAGGAACCGCTGCTGCCCTGCAGCCTCCCTAAGCAGGCCCTCGGAGTCTAGGAAGCTGCATGGAACCACACTCACCCTGGACTCCTGGGTAACTGTGGCTTTTGGGGACCTCTCTGGGATGTCTGCCTCATGCACCTGGGTCCCACCAGAGGCCACCAGCTCCTCAGAGATCATCTGCACCTGGGTGGGGGCAGGTCATCAGGAAGCTGGGCACAGTCTTGGGGATCCCCAGCCCCTTCTCAGATACCCAATCAGAGGGAACTTGTGTTTTCCAAGTTGGGAAAGGGCCTTTCTAGCCAATAGGGCTGCCTTTCCACTCCCCACAGCCCTTCATGGCCAGAGATCTCCAGGGCAGCTTGGGCCATGGGAGTTAGCAAGGAGCTGGAAGAACAGACTCCCAGCACAGTGGGTGAGGACATACCCGCCACTGGGTGAACTCGCTGAGGGACTCGGGGCCGTAGCGGACATCCCTGATGGCAGACCTCACAAAGTCTGCCTGAGCCTTCTCAGCCTTCTCCTCAGGGCTCAGTGAGGCCATGAACTTCTCCCAGTGAGCTGTCACCTGGCACGAGAGGGACCAAATCCAAGCCCAGCCCACGCCAGCTCTTCTGGACTCTCCATGCTCCTCCCAATCTCATGGCCATAGGTATCTCAATCTCCCTGAACCACAGCCTTCCTAGCTGTAGGTTGCAAAAATCTAAGCAACACAGACAAGCAACAATCCCAGAAGGATGAAGCTGGTCCAGAGTAAAGTTAGTATGAAAGTGTCTCAGCCTACCCTTCTGGGTCCTGCCTATACACCTGGAGGGCAGGTGCCCCAAAGGACAAGAGGCCAAACGCCACAACCAGGCTCAGAGCAACATGTCAGGCTAGGGGCTAAGGACCACTAGGTGTTAGGGCAAAGACCCCCTGTAACCTCCCCTCAGTGTCCTCAAAATGTCCAAGTCTGTCATTTTCTCTTCAAGGTCCCTGACTTCTCCCAAGCCCCAGAGACATCTCCCAGCCTCCTTACCCTGCTGGTCAGCTCCCGGTTCAGGTTCTCCACCTGTGAGGAAGTGGAGGAAGCATCCTTGCCATTGACCTTACGCAGCTTGGGCAGAAGAAAGGAGACTTTCAGGTTGTCATTGACCTGGGGGACAAGGGAAGAACAAAGGTTGCTGAGCTTGAGCCTAACAGAATGCAAGTCCCGGGCATGGGGCCACTGAGTGCCCCCACTTACTGTCAGGAAGGGGTTGCCCTCCAGGCTAAGCTCCTCAAGCTGTGGGAACTGACAGAAGGCAGTGACGTCTCCCAGCTGGTTATTGGCGCAGCGGAGAATGCGCAGGTGGGACAGGCCCAGGTTGGCAGGCAGCGTCTCCAGTTGGTTGTTGGAGAGGTCCAGCTCCTGCAGCTGCTTCAGGCGGCTCAGGAGCTTGGGGTCCAAGTGCTCTGAGTGCAGCTTCAGCCCTGACAGGCTAGGGTAGGGGCAGAGAGGGAGGGTTCAGGGAACCGGAAGACCTCCCCGCCACTACTATGGCAGCCCAGGGTGCCTCCAAAGGCTTTTCCACCTGGTAATTCTTGTGCATGCACAGCCTCTCCTTAGCACCCTCCTTTTTAAAAATCTTGTAACTATAGAACTCTGGGTAGCTGGCCCCTTCCAGGATACTTTTTAAGATCCTCTAGGGGGTGCTCCTCTGTGCTCCCCAGGCCCTCTGTAATTATCAACAGGTTGCTCAACTTTATTTCTGCACGACTGTCCCTAGCAGCCCTGGTCTGCTTCAGGGGTAAGGCTACTCGGGGCCCAACGGCCCACCTCCTGAAGAGAGGACGGCGTTTGGCTCGAGTGATTAGAGATTCCGCCCCAACGACAGGGCGATAACGGGGCCGGGCAAGAATCCTCGCCTCTCTTCCCAGCTGCCCGTCTTCCCCCGGCCCGCCTCTTACTCCAGGCTCCGGATCTTCCCCAGCCGGTCGCTCTTGGGTCGCCCCCGCTGCATGAGCAGCCGAGCCGAGAGAGGGCCCATGGCGAGAAAGTGAAGCCCTCGCTGACTGTACTGGCAACACCAGCGTCCCGCTGAGCCCGAGACTCCCGGCGTCCTGTGCTGGTGCCCGCGGCCGGCAGAGCCCAGGAGGTGGCGCCGCGCTAGCCCCTCGGTGGCGACGACCGGAAGGAAGCGGCCCGGCGGACCTCGTGCCCAGCGGGTGGACTGCAACTCCCAGAGATCCCCGCGGCCCTGCGCCTGCGCACTGGCTTCCAGGACGGAGCAATGGCGGCTGCGGTGGTGGCGGCTCCCGAGGTCCTTCGAGAGTGTGGTTGTAAGGGCGTTCGGACCTGTCTGATCTGCGAGCGGCAGCGCGGAGGTGACCCACCCTGGCAGCATCCCCCACAGGTAAGGGCTGGGAGAGGGGGCGCGCCCACAACTCCATTCTTCATATGGGGAAACTAAGGCCCAGATAGGCCATGATTAGGGCCCTGGATCAAACTGTGTTAGGGGCCCTTGCGGTGGGGACGTTGCGGGATGAGGAGATGCGGGCTTTGAGGAGTGGGTTTGGAATGGAGAAGGGGCCGGGACGTGGGTGCAGCCCTACCACAGCTCACCTCTGGGACCTGGGGGGAGTCTGACAGCAAACCTCCGCGTAGGCCTCCCGAGTCTGGGCCTGGGAGCTTTACTGGCCTGTGGGGAGACGAAGTGGAAAGAGTAGAGGGGGCCGAAGACCAGGGCAAAGGTGCCCAGAAGGCCTAGGACGGAAATGAGCGAGGAGGAAATTAATTCCAATTAATTAACGAAAAAAGGACTCAGCCTTTGAACTGGGTCTGGACGTATTTTCGTTGGTTGCAAGGTCGTTACTTCTAGGGAAACTCCTTGGGTAAACGCCCGGGGTGGAGGCGTGTGCTTGGAAGGTAGATGATGGATGCTTCAGGTGAGGGAATTGAGGTCAGTGGGGCCTGACTACAGAGAACCTTGTGTGTGGCCACTGGGTAGGCTGGGCTTGTCCTGAGGGCCATGGAGAGCTCCTGAAGGATGTTAAAGGAAGTTACATGTGATTTTTAGAACGATCCTGGGAGCCGATAGCAAAGCATGAAGGCTGGGAAGCCAGTGAAGAAACTGTTGCAGTGTCTCTGGTTAAGTGCAAAGATCCTGTGGAAAACAGTGTGACGGTTCCTTAGAAAATTAAAAGTAGAATTACCATATGATTTAACAGTTCTGGGGATATACACAAAAGGTTTGCAAGCAGGGTCTCGAGATATTTGCACACCCATGTTCATAGCAGCATTATTTACAAAAGCTAAAAGGTAGAAGCAACCCAGGTGTATATTGTAAGCAAAAATTGATAATCAGTACATAAATACAGTAGAATACTATTTAGCCTTAAAGAGAAAGGAAATTCTGACACGTTACAACCTGGATGACCTTTGAGGACATTATGCTAAGTGAAATAAGCCAGTCACAAAAGGACAAATGATGTGTGATTGCACTTACATGAGATACCTAGAACAGTCAAAGTCATAGAGACAGAAAGTAGAACAGTGTTTGCCAGAGGCTGAGGAAAGGAAAAGGGGGAGTTTTAATTTTGCAGGGTGAAAAAGTTCTGGAGATTGGTTGCACAACAGGGTGAATATACATGACACACTGAACTGTATACTTAAAAGATTATTAAGATGATAAGTTTCATGTTATGTAATTTACTATAATTTAAATTTTTTTTCAAGTGCCAAAGGTCTGAACTGTGGGGGTAGCACCTTCCCAGCCTGATGGCTGAGGGAAGAGCAAAATGTCCAGGATGACTCCTCATTTTTAGTATGTCTCCTGTGAGGTGTGAGAGACAAGAGGACACAGTGGTTCAAAGATGGGGTGGTAGCAATGCCTATGGAACATAAAGGGGAAGGAAGCAGAATTAATTGGTCAGTAAGAACCTCAGACTGCCAAGTGGCCCTGGCAAAGTCATGGACAACCCAGCTGGGAGCTCCAGAGCAAAGACTACCCATTAGTAGTCTTTCTGCACAACAGTCCCATGTTGTGCAGAAATGGCTGGGCCTATGTTGGGTCACTGGCTGGGAGCGGTCCAAGATGAGTATGGTGTCCACTAGAAACCTGAGGCAAATCCAGAGGCACTGCAGCAGGAAGTTGTTAGCCCGGCACTCCTTGTGGATGACTTGCAAATTCTGCTCTTTTATGAAAGGAAATTCAGGCAGCACCTTCTGGCTGCTACAAAGGAGGGAAGGGTCCAGAGACATCCCCACCTGGGCTGAAGAGGGCTTCTCCTTTTTGGCCTCCTAGCATGTGCTGCTCACCCCCTGGACAGCTCTGGGGCCTCAGCTCTAGGGGTAGCATATTTCTCAAACTCCTGGTCTGAGCTGGATGCTTTTTACCTGTCCTTTTTTAATCCTCACAAGGCTGGGGAGGACAGAAGATACCCTGCAGCGATACAGGAACAGTGTGGACTCACAGGCTAGTCCCCAGTTGTGCAGCCTCAAGCTGGTTCTGGCTAACTTTGCTGAGCCTTGGTCACCTCATCTATGAAATGGAAAATGAAAAATGGTTATGCAGATGCTCTTCCTTTTTACAGATGAGGAAAGTGAGAGAACCTTTCTCAGGAGGCAGCCCCAGGCAGGCATTCGACCTCCTTTTAGACTCCAGCTATCTTCCAAAGTGGCTTCAGGGGAGAACGAATTATTGGGCAGGGGCTGCTCCCAAGAAGGCTCCTGGAGGGCAGGCTCCAAGGGCTCCGGGACCGCCATCTTTCTTTTTCAGAAAACACACCGTTTTATTTACTACTCGGACACTGGCTGGGCTGTTGGGGCTGAAGAGTCTGACTTTGAAGGCTGGGCCTTCCCTTTCCCTGGTGTGACACTGTTAGAGGACTTCGTGACCCGAGAGGAAGAAACAGAGATGGTGCAGCTGATGGACCGTGAGCCCTGGAAGCTCTCACAGTCTGGACGGAGGAAGCAGGTAGGCTGGCCCAGAGCTAAGGATGAGGGTCAGCCTATCAGAGAGGACAGCCACTCTGCAGGGCCCCTTCACTCACCTCCCACTCAGCACCCTCCTTGGCAGCCATACCAGGGGCATGCCCAGCCTGCTCGGCCTGCTCACCTTCCCAATAGTATGCTGGTGATCTAGGGCTCTTAAGGCAGATGACATCTCAGCTCTTTCTGCCCTCGCTCCAGCTGGGTAGTGCTAGTGACTGTCAGGAAGGGTTTCTTGAAGTCTGCCAGATGCCTTCCCTGCTGAAGTTCTTTGCTTATCAGTTTCATGTATCCTCAGGCCTCCAAGTCCTAGACCCCTTTGTCAGGGATCATAGCCCGCTCGCCTTGAGTCCTGGTCCTTTGTCTAGTTCACTCCATCTATTCTTCATCTCCAGCAATCCTTTCCCCTACCAGGACCCATGGGAGCCATCTATTTGGCCACCTTTTCACTTTTGCTTCCCCTCTCATCGTCTTTCCTTACCCTGTACGATGGCCAGTTATTACAGTCACTTCCTTGGGTGCCCCCTTGCCTTTTCTCCTTCACGTTACACTCTTTCTGCTTTACCACAGCCCTGGTCAGTTACAGCTCCCCTCCCTTGGACTCACACACAGCCTGCTGGCAAATCTGGGCCCTTCCTGCTCCAGTGGTCATATTGACCTTGTCTGCTTAACTGCCTTCCTTCTAACCTCTTTTCCCCTCCTCACTCTCCACTCAAGATCTGCCTCTCTGAGCAAACAGGCGCATCTGCACACCTGCCTGCCCTAGGTAGGTGCTGTTCCCTTCTAGCCTGTTTCCAGGGCTTCTCTCCATACCCCCTCTAGCTGTTTGCTGGATGCATCCCATTTCACTCAGAAGACCTTGTTCAGCACCACTTCCCTCTCTCCCGAAAGTGAATTTTGTCTTGACTGGATCTTTTCCACCAGCCTACCAGTAAACTCTCTCTCTCTCGTTTCTGCAGCAGAATTCCTTAAAAGCGTTGTTGATTCTCACTGTCTTCAATTCCTCTCCTCCTGTTCCCCCTTAACCCACTCAAAAACCACTTCCGTCACTGACCTCCATGTCCTAAACCCAGTGGTGGGTTCTCAGGCTCAGTCTTTGAGCCTCTTCTCTTCCTGCTCCAGACACCCCCTTGCTGATGTTAGGGAATCATAGCGCTGCACACCGTCTCTGTGTTTGGGACTCCCATATTTGTATCTCCAGCCCAGACCTCTATTTCTCAGACCCTAAACTGAGCTTTGGCTCTTTGCCCTCTCCAGCGCCCCCTGCAGTGTGCATGTCTCAGTAAATTCCATCTTCCACCTGTGCAGTCTACAAACTGTGGATCTTTCTAGATTTCTCTGTCTTGTTGGTAATTACTATCAGCACTTTCTTCTTTCAAAACCTATCCTGAATCTGAGAACATACCTTTCCAGCCCTCACCCCTCTTCAGTTTTCAGTAGGCAAGTGACTCTAGTGATGCCTCACCAGATCATGTCACTGTTCTGTTAGATCCTGTCACTGCTATTACAGGCTCTCCAGGCTTCCCATCTCAACGTAAACACAGAGTCCTTACAATGCCCTGGAAGGCCCTGTACTGGCTACCAGCAAAACCTTTGTTTCCACTCCTGTTCTCTGATGTCCCCCACAGCAGTCACACCAGCTTCCTCAGTGTTCCTTAAAGGCTCCAGCTTCTCATCCCTCGGCACTCCCATCTCAGGCTTTCTGCCTGCCATTACCTAGGGTTGGCCTGCAGGAGCCTGCTTTCCCAGGCACTCCGAGATATGCAGAACCTGGAAGGAGAAAGACAATTCCACCAGATGGAGCTCCCTTCCACTAAGGGCGGGGGGACCAGTGAGGGCAAGGGTTGGCAGAGAAATGCTCCCCTCTTTCATTCCTCAGACCACAAATCTGAGGCGTATTCTAGAAGGCACCTCCCTAAAATTTTTTGTTGTTGTTTGGTTTTTAGAAAGAAGCTGCATACCATAAAATTCACTCATTTAAAATGTACAATTCAGTGGTTTGATTTTTAGTATATTCACATTGTAGTGCAACGATTACCTCTATCTACTTCTGGAACATTTTCATTACCCCAAAGGAAACCCATACTCATTAGCAGTCACTCTCTATTCCCCTGTCCCCTGGCAACCACTAATCTACTTTCTCTGTGGATTTGCCTATTCTGGACATTTCATGTAAATGGGATTATATAATATATGATCTTTTGTGTCTGGTGTCTTTCACTTAGCATAATGTTTCAGGGTTCATCACTTTGCAGCATGTGTCAGTGCTTCATTGCTTTTTATGACAGTTACATTCCATTGTTTGGATATGCCACCATTTGTTTTATCCATTTATCTGTTGCTGACTGCTTGGGTTGTTTCCGCTTTTTGGCCATTGTGAATAATGTTGCCATGAATATTCATGTGCAGGTTTCTGTATGGACATGTGTTGTCAGTTCTCTTGGGTATGCATTAGGAGTGGAACTGCTGGGTCATCTGGTAACTGTTCTTCCTTGTTCTGAACCCCAGTGGTGCCCAGTGGTGCCCATCTCGATAATGCTGCCTCGGATTGGCCTGCCTTCCCTCTCTGCTCATTCTTCCAAGATCCCGACTTCTTGGCATCATGTTGTGGATACTCTGCCTGCACATGAGCCTTTTGTCTCTAGCTCTGCTTTCTGGGGTACCTGGGCTAAGACAGCCCCTGACACTTTGTATGCCCCCTTTTCACTTTATTTCTTTTTTAGCATTTATTGCCATCTGATATACGCTGTTCATTTATACCTCTGTGGTGTTGGCCTCTTATTCTGGAATGTCAGACCCATGATGTCAGAAATTTTTGCTTTTCTTGGTCACTGTGATTGAATTCTTAAGACCTACTCTGTGGTACCATCTCTATAAACTCAGACACTTCTCCACTTCCTTTTTGTCCTCATCCTTCAGGACTACGGCCCTAAAGTCAACTTTCGGAAACAGAAGCTCAAGACTACTGGCTTCCAAGGCCTCCCCAGCTATAGCCGGGAGGTGGTGCGGAGAATGGGCCTCTACCCCATCCTGGAGGACTTCCGGCCCGTGGAGCAGTGTAACCTGGACTACTGCCCAGAACGGGGCTCAGCCATCGACCCCCACCTAGATGACACCTGGCTGTGGGGGGAGCGGCTGGTGAGCCTCAACCTTCTGTCCCCCACCGTGCTGTCCATGTCCCGGGAGGCACCTGGCAGCCTACTGCTCTGCCTGGCCCCGTCTGGCTTCCCAGAGGCTTTGGTAGAAGGTGTGATGGCTCCCAGCAGGTCTGTCCTGTGCCAGGAGGTGGAGGTGGCCATCCCTTTACCCCGTCGCTCTCTGTTTGTGCTCAGTGGAGCCGCGCGGCACCAGTGGAAGCATGCCATCCACCGAAGACATATCGAGGCCCGCCGTGTGTGTGCCACTTTCAGGGAGCTGTCGGCTGAGTTCTGTCCTGGTGGGAAGCAGCAAGAACTGGGGCAGGAGCTCCTGCAAATCTCTCTCTCCTTTCAGGGGAGACCCATGTGAGCCGCCTCCTTGGAGACAGGAGCTGGCACTGTGCCTAGCCAGAGGCACTAGCTCCAGAGTTGACCCTTTGCCAGGATTGAAGCAGGGAGCCCAGCACAGGGTCTTGCTTCCCAACTTATTAGGTTTTCAGAGAAGACTGACACACTGATGCCACGGAACTGGTTTTGATGGGGATGTGCCTCCGGTCAGTCCCTTTTGACCTGCATTGTGGTCACTTGTTTGGGTTATTTAATTTGTCACAATTTGAGGGCAGTGGCATAATTTGAGTTTAAAAAATATTGGCACCACTTACAACCATTTTCTCCTTTATCCATCTCTCTCAGTGAGGTTTCTCTATCCCCTGCCCTGCAGCCCCTCCATTGGGTAGCACATCGGATCGGAAAATGGGATTGGTAGAAGATTCGCGGTTATTATTGTTTCAGATTTCAGAGCTGGTGACAGCTTCTGAGTCAGACTCTGCTTGGGTCATGCTTGACCCCTTGGAGTGCGGGATGTGATGAGGACAGGAAAATCCCTTGAAAGTCTGGTATTCCCACCCCCATGCCCCGTAATGGTGTTAAAAAGTAGGGGGAAAAGTGTCTTCAGCTCCCAGAATATCACAGGTGGTTTACCTTCAGGTGCTGGTGCCGTGCGGGGGGCTTACCTGGATGGATAGCTGGCCCCTGTGCACTTGAGGCCTGGTGAGCAGGCCGTTGAGTTGGAAGGGGATGGCGGTGTTCCTTGGGTCTTTGTGGCCAGCCTTCCTGCTGCTTATTTGACAAAATACATTCGGCTCACTGGCGACATGCTGGGAGCCAGACTTGAAAGACCAGGATCCCAGCACAGCCTGGAAACTTTAGTGGTCAGCACTGGTCTTCATATTCACTTTGGAACTTTCTGAGAGCTGGCAGGTTGGAAGAGCCAGTGGCCACTCTGCACTGCCCGTGAAGTGGCATTGCAGCTGCTTGAGCCACTGGCTCAGACTGGAGAACCCTGTGAAGACCCAGTGGAGAGACTGCTTGGGTTCCTGTGGCTGAGTGAACCCAGCTGCTGGAGGGCATGGAGCATCTTCCAGATGCTTTGTCTGCTCCTCTCTGGACCAGCTCACTAAGAGCAGGAGGGCGGAGGGCGACTTCTTCCCAGGTGTTGTGACCTCCGCACAAGCCCTCATAGACTCCACTCTGGGCCTCTCACACCAAGCACTCAGATGCAAGCCCGGCTGCCAAGCAGGCATGATGGTCTGCTCCGTAGGGCGTGCGGGGAGCCTCTGCCTGGACAAGCTGGGCCCTTGAGCAGCCTGCTCCTGGGTAGAAGCTGCAAGATGCACTACCAACAAAAGGCTCTTGGAAACAGAACTTTGGGAAAAGTTCTACCCCAAGACGTGTCAGAGAGAAATCTGTTAAGGCTAGGGAGTCACTCAGCAGAGAAACCTGTTTTCCCTTGGAATCTCCCAGTGTTTGCTCGCTGTTTGACAGTTGGCTCTTCCTACAGTCCCGCAGAACTCACATTAGGATACGCTCCATCACATCATGGTAAAGTTGGTGACCTCAAGTTGAGTTTGTCCTTGAAGTTACTACATGAAGACCATGAGGCTCCAGGTGCCAACTGCCCATGCCACTCACTGGGATTTAGCTGGGCTCTGGCCAGGCTGGGGTGTTTCCTCCAGGATGCTTCTGGGCACCACTGCAGCCACTGCCCTGTTCCTGAGGGGCTAGTCCCAGCAGCCATAGTCTGAAGGATACAATGTCTGTTTAGCCCCGTATTTTAGGTGGCTGTGCCTGCAGTCAGCATGCTTAAGCACCAGACATTTGTTGTACAGTTTCATCTGTGCTAATGCTTGGTGGTCTCAGACTAGGAGAAGGCAGGAGCCTGTGGGAACACACTAATACGGAAGCATCCTCTTCCAGAATAAGTTGGGGAGTCTGCTGACATTCCTCAGCCTGCCCTGTTTTGGAAAGATGTTGAGGAAACTTGGGGGTTGGTTATTTGTTTGCAGGGTAGGGCGGTGAGGCCCAGGCTGGCCCTGACAATCGGGGCAGGAAGGGGCTGAGCTCAGTCCAGGGAGCACCCTTTGGGTTATTTCTGCCGAGACTTGCGCAGAACCTACCTGTATCGTGTCCCTAGCACCCTGCAGGGACAGCGGAGACTGGGGAGGATTCAGCACGTTCTAAATGGGCCTGCCTCAGGGTCTTTGCTCAGTCCTGTCCCACCTTGCCCTGCTGGGCCCCACCCAGGGCTCTCTGAACCCTAACCCTCTACCTTTTAGAAGCATCCAAATCAGGACAGCCTTCTCAGCAGATCAGCTGGTCAGTAAGTGGGCCCAGCCACAGCAGGCTTGCTAGGCTCATTGGGAAAATGGGCCAGAGCCAGTTTGCTGGAATGGAGCTCTGCACTGAGCCCAGGCCTTTGGGGTCCCCAAGGCCTGTGGAGTCCTCCCTCTGGGCTGCAGTGCCAGTCTGGCCCCCTATATTGGCAGAACTTTTCCATATAGTAGTGCCAGCAGCTTTGCAACCTAATTCCTAGGAGACTGGGTTGAAGTGCCAGAAAATTAATAAAGGACAAATATTCTTTCCTAGAAGGGGCCCTCTACCTCAGTAGGCAATTAGCAACTGTAACAAAACAGAATACATGGGAGCTTCTTCCCAAGTTTCACCAGACTGAGGTGGGGGGATCTGCATTCCTGCCACCTACCCAGACACCCGGCTTCAGCCCGGAGCCACTGGTTCCTGGGATTAGAGGAAGCCCATTGGGACCAAGCTTCAGGGACTCTCCTAGAGGATGTGCATGCCTTCAAGCTGCCCCTGTCCAGATGGCTCTGTTGAAATGCAGCTACCTGTGGGCCTGCCCCTTGCTGTTTCTGGGAAGGGAGAGCCTGCTTGGGAAGGGAAGCAGCAGGCAGAGGTGCGCCGTTGTCTCAGGGCGCCACTTGGCAGGAGCCCCGTGTTGTGCCTGGCTCTGAGTGCCCTGTCTGTCCATTCCAGAGAAATCCACTCGCCTCACCTGGGACACCTGCTAAGGCACTGGCTGGTGACCAGCAATTAGAAGGCAGGAAGGGCTTTAGGGTCCAGGATGCAGCAGACACCAGGAAAGGACCAGGAGCTACCCACAGCATTCCAGAGCAGAAAGAGTGACTCATAGCTTGTTTATTCAGTTCAATCCAGGGCAACTGTTTTAAAAATCCATACACAGGACAGGGGTTTTGCACGCCATACATGATCTACACAATGTCATGCATAATGAATGAATCAGCACAAGGCAGGCAAGGACTGCAGATGAGCCTCCGATACACGCAGGCTCCTGCGGTTTTATCCTCCACAGACCTTCCTAGAAGACACTAAAATACCTTCTACCCTGGCAGTTTCTAAAATAGAAACACTTGAGTTTTGAAACTTCTAGTCAGGTACTAAATGGAGACTGTGTTCCACTTTGGAATGGGCCTCAGTATCTGCAGGCGTTAGTTTTATGAGCACCAGGAAGGCTCTGCTCAGAGGGAAATAGGGCAAGCCCACGCTGGCCCCAGGGCAGCCCAGGGCGCTTCACCACAGAGGCCACTGTACTGGAATGCTCCACAATCAGGTTAAACCTCCAGAATCCAAATTTCTAGCCTATAATTTGCCAGCCCCTCCTCCAAACTGCCCTGCTGAGTTGTTCCTGCAGCTCCAACTAGCAGCTTATCTTCCATCTAGCAAGTTCCGGGGTTAAACTGAGCTTGTGCGTCCTCTCCACCTATCACCAACCCCAAGACACATGGTCTTCTGTGTTCCCACAGAAACTGCCTCATGCCTCTAGAAAGGCCAGAACTGGAAAAGCGTGCTGGATGAGAGAACAAAGAATTACAAGAATGTTATTTTCCCAATCTGTTTAAACATGGTATGTGGCATCTTTTCTACCCCTGTGGCACTGTCATTGGACACCTAGTGTCTGACTCTTGATGTGGTCACACCAAAAGCGCTGCCCAGCAGATCAGGCATAACGGCTGGCCCCCACTGGCAATGGGGTGTACTTTCCAGTCTGGGAAGCATGGCACTCCCCAGGATGGGCACACTTAGGGCGGGGGCACCAGATGGCCCAGGAAAGTGGGTGGCAAGAGTGAGCCCAGCATGGCCACTCTCAAAAGACTCAGGCCAGAGAAAGGGCTTGCTGCCTGCTCCCAGCATTGGGGAAGAGCGAGCCTATCTTGTCACTGCCGAGACACAAAATGGCTGTCTTGCACTGACGCTGACATTCTTTTGCAAAGCAAACAGTAAACCAGATAAGCCTTTTCAACAGGGCTCTGAGAAAGAGGAAACATGCACTAGAGAGCAAGCAAGTCGTGACAGATGTCTGCAGAAGATGCAAGGGACATGCCCTTTGAAAGACGCCAGGACTCTTCTCTGGCCCGGTGGGACACCATGGCCAGGCTTCCCATAAGTGTCGTCACTGACACTGGTGATTCTCAGCACAGTTCCCAGAATGTCCCTCAGCATTTCAGAGTTACATGTTAAGGTTTATGTTCTCACCAGTAGGTCACATTCCCAGAAACTTCAGCTGGGCCAGGCAGGATTTCTTGACACAGGTAACCCAGGCCCTACAGAGATATTAGCATCAGAGCATGAAGTCCACTGACGACTTGTGAAAACAAATGAAAAGGCCTCCTCCAGGTGGCTGCTGGCCAACATGGTCAATGTAGTTTTTAAAAGCAGCTCGGGGCACAGCATGCTCACAGGAAAGCTGAGCTGCAGCCTGTATGTGAACAGCCCAAGAACACAGGCTACCAAATGCCCTTAGTGAAAACACCAGAATCCAGCCTGCACATGGCAGTAAACGTGTGAGCTGGGCCCCAGTGTGTGGCTGAGAGGCCTGGAGGGCCCAGCAAGGAGCACTATGTGGGGTTGTGCCTTCCTGCAGTTCCGTGTCACAAGCAGGACCCGCATTTGACCACGACTGGCCTCTGGTGCCACCACCCACAGACCAGAACAGGTCAACAGCCTTGTCTAGACAGTAAGTCCCCTAGGCTGACCCTCCTGCTGCCTGGTACCGCGGGCAACAGGAAGATGGGCAGGCTCTGCTGCCTGAGCGAGTACCCTTGACTTTCTGTGGCCACAACCCAGATGGGCAGCTGACTCAGCCTCAGGGGGCATTCCATGGCCAGGAGATGGAGGCCTCTGGACTGTGGGCCCTTCTCAACCTGGTGGCCTTGCTGGGTCAATGTGGCCAGGGGTTCCAGCCTGGCTGGGAAGAAAGCATTTGGGCCCAGTGTGCCTTGGAGTACCCCTCAGTTAATAGCCTCCTCGAGTGGGCATCTCACATAGGATGTCCACAGACATGCCTCCCTGACCCTGCCAGGCCTCCACCCTTAGAAGCCTCCCCCAAGCCCTGTAAGTGTGCCGCCTCCTGGAGCACGCACCACACCTGCTGGGCTGACATGTGCCCCAGACTCCTGCCTTCCCTACAAGCCAGGCCACCCAACTCCCTTCAGAACAGGGGAGGGAAGCACCAGGCCCAGCTATAATCCTGTGCCCCATCTAATCGCCACAGTCCCCGCCTAATCACAGAAAGTTGGCACTATCAGACGTGCCACCTGGCTACCATGCAGCCCACTGGAGGTGTCACAGGGCAAATATCTAAACTCACAACTCTACCCTGACTCTCAGGAACTTCCCCAGGCTTCCTGCATCCCAGGCCACTTGTTTCATATCTTTGAGATGACCGCAGGGTGGGAGCCCTGCCTCCTTTCTCAGGAAATCCCCAGGGCCAAGGACTCAGCCTTTCTTTGCCCTAAGCTTTTGGCAACAGAATCTCTTGTTTAAAGATTCCCATTTTCTGAGGGAAAATCATTCAGGTTTTACAGCATTAAGACAGGAGTAAAACTTTGGTCTTGAACAGTCTGGCAGTGTCTAGGCAGCCTTGTGAGCAATTTTCATTTTTGAACTTCCCCCAAACACAGGCTCCCCCAGCCTGCGGGGAAGTGGTTCACACAACCTGTAGGCTGCGCTCGTGCCCATCCAGCTGCACCTTGAGCTTGTGCAGCTCCTCGATCTCACGGTTGTGCCGCTCAGTTTTGTGGCGCACCAGCGAGCGGTAGAAGTGGATGGTGAAGACCACAAAGATGAGGCCCACAGGTACCATAATGATGGTGGACACGAGAGCGGCCTGCCAGCCCGTGTGGCCACTGGGGCCAGGTGCCGGGCCGGGCTGGTGGCGCGCGTCCACAGGCAGGAACTTGATCCAGCAGAGCAGCACGACCTCGGCCAGGAAGAGCAGGATGCCAAGAACGGTGGAGAAGCCCCAGGCCAGCTCGATGTAGGGGTGCATGCGCTCGTGCGGTGACTCGCTAATGGAGTTGAGGTTGTGGATGTTGCTCACGGCTTCCACATTGGGCAGGATGCACGTGCTGATGAGCAGGGCGAAGAGGTGCACGGCCACCAGCACCGTCGTGCAGGCACTGAAGGCTATAAGCAGCGGCCGTGGGTACTGGTACTGCGTCTCCAGCTGCACCTCCACCATGGCCACCTGCAAAGCAGAAAGAGCGCTGCTGGGCCAGGCACCCATGTTCTAGGCCCTTGCAGAGCACAGGGCACCCTCCATGCTATTCAACTATTTTGAACTTTCCCTTTTTTCTGATTAGCTAGAGAAGATCTCACTGAGAAAAAATCTAAAAGTATAGAAGAGACTAAAGAAGCACGGGGTGGGGTCACCCTCTGGGTGCCTTCCCAGACACAGATTGTAGGCTGTATCTGGGGTGCTGAGCTACAAGCCAGGGCAGAGGCCACATTTCCCTGTGAACATGTGGCTTTGCTGTTGATATAAGAACCAGGATACAGTGGCTTAGCTGCAAAACAACTGTTGTTTTCAAGAAACAAAAACTGAACTTTCAAAAGGTAAAAAAGCAAAAACAGAGGCTCCTGATGGTGCCCAGACACAGAGCTGCACACCTGGATAGCATCGCACAGACCACTGGGTGCATATCTCAGCTGAGACCAAAAGCCAGAGGGAGAAGTCGGCATCTCTGAAGGCCAGAAATGGAAATGGACATGAGAACCACGGTGGGGCAGCTGTGGGAAGAGGGCTGGGCCAGGAAAAATGAGCTGAATCATCAACCACAGTCACAGGATGCCAACAGGTGGATAAATCAAGAAACAGCAGTCTCTGAGTGTTACGTAGAAATGTAGAAACTGAGAGAGTTGCAAGTGGGGGCCTCCAGGGGGCGGTTGTGTGGGAAACATAGGGGTGCAGGGCTTGTTATAAGCCTTTTAGCAGTAAAATTGATCCTTGAACAGCACTGGGTGTTAGGGGCGCTGACGCCCTGAGCAGCTGAAAATCCATGTGTAAGTGGACCCATACAGTTCAAACCCATGTTGTTCAAGGGTCAATTGTACTTAATTTTTAAACTATGTGCATGTAATGACTGATAAGTGAAGGGCGGGGGGGGGGCGGGGAAGACCCACAGAGAGAACCAGAAGCCCCAGCTTATCTCTATAGCAGTGAATACCTATAGACATTTAAGTGGGACCTGCTCACACCAGGCCCTAAGGGGCTTTCAAATGACAGACTAAGCAACACGCCCCTGCCCCTGCTCTGCCCCTGCCAGGCTTCCCCAAGGTGAGACCCAGTCCATTCAGAATAGCTCCCTCCACAGCCCAGCACCATGCCACCCCACCAATCCCAGCACTGTGGATCTCCCCAGTGAAGGGTTTTAATCCAGGCCCGGCAAAGACTCTGGTGCTCACCAAGGGCCTTATCCCAAGCACCCGAAGGTAAGAAACTAGACAAGTCAAAGAAGGGGGCAGAGAGGCAGAAAGAGAGAAGCCAGAAGAAGGTTTTCCCATCCACTGATGGCTCCTAGATCTGAGCCATCCCTGTTTTTAAATATTAACAAGAAATTTTCCACAACTTCTAACAACTATCACCTCTTAGAGTGAGAACCTTATTCCCTCAGTAAAGACAGAACATTTGGTTAAAAAAAACCCAAAAAACAAAAAATGCAGTCCTAGTGGACACTTGCTGAACAGAAGCTCAGCAGTGATTATTGTTCCAAAATGACAGTAGCCATATTACGAGAGTTGAGGGGTGGTTTTTTCTCAGTGCATGTGGCCTGGGTACGTAGGCTCTTGTTACCACAAAGGATATGGCCCAACAAAAAGATGCTGTAAACTGCAGAGGGCACAAGCTAAGAAACGAGGATGATTAAAAAGCCTACAAGGAAGCAGTCTGTTTTACCTCAAGAGGAGAAAATGCCAAAAGGCCATTTTTTATTGTTTATGCAAAGATTTTAAGAGGGCTTTCAAATGACAGACTAAGCGTGTTACTTAGTCTGTCATTTGAAAGCCCTCTTAAAATCTGGTTTCTGTGTTAGAAGGATAAACATGGAGAGATAAGTTTAAGGTTAGGTATAACTGCTTGTTGTTGGACTGTTTATTGTTGTTGTATTGCAATTCTGGGAATATATAATATAAAGAGGGGATTCTACCTAGCAAACCGCCTGTTTTCATTTTTCCATGTCTCTGCCCTTATTCAGCTATGGTTTCCATGGCCAAAATGCTATCTGACATCTGTATTGGTCACTTCTTTCTCCCAAGCTGCACCACAGTCTGAATAGTTATCTGATTTACTGGTGGTAACTAATCTGATCAAGTGGACACACTGTTGCTTTCCCCATCATGGTCCTGGCACCATGCTGTTTCCTTGCTTCCCAGTTTTCAGTTATGGTGGAATCTCCGGTACATGTTAGGCTGGGGCAGACTCCTGGGGAGGGACCTTCCAAAAGAGAAGGCAAGGGCACTGAAATGTATCCCCAGGCTTCTTGTTGGTACACAAGAAACACTCCATAAATGCTGAAGAAATGAATTACTACTGGGAAGCATGACTGCCCTTACTAAGCTAAGGGTAGATAGCACTCTGGGGCCCACATCCAGGGATCCTGTCTCGCGGAGGCCACCATCCTCATTCTAAGACCACTTCATACCCCTGAAGGCTGCCCATAAGTCTTGAACTACTCCTTTAGAATTCACTCTTTGTTTTATAACTTTATTCACAGGGCTTGTTTTCACATTTTAAATGAGTGGTTTTGAAGCCTTCAACTTGGGTGACATTTGTTGGCTGGAAAAACAGGGCAGTTGCCCTAAGTTGGGAAATCCAAGTGTTTGGAAGGCCACAGTCTAAAATGACAGCTACAGACGGGAAGCGATTTCTGAGACCCGGGCTCCACACAGAAAGGAAACTCACTGTATTACATCATGCAATACTTCTCAGAGTTTTCGAAGTTAAAAAAATAGTAAGTACAGACCAGCAAAATGTAATGCAATACTATAATTCTTCTGTGATATAGAAATCAAGCTCTAATTTTAATAGTGATGTTTGAACTTCTCACACACATTCCTTAAAATTAAGCTTTGGGAAATATTCTGTCTTTTTAAGGTAATAGAAACCACAGGAATAAAATCACTATGAGCCAAAGTTATGCACCATATGATTGTAAACTTTTATAATTATGTTTTAAAAACAAAAACTTTGCTTTAAAAAAAAAATAAGACTTTGCTTTAAACTACAGACCAAAACCCAAATTTATTGCCTCTCAGTTTGGTGACCTCTGCCCTGCCCTGTATGAAGTCATGCCCTGACTCTGCAGGGTGTCATTTTTCCAACAGTGGCTCTACGGATGACTGAGCAGACCCCTGTCAGAGGAGTGGGCACAGTAGCTCGCTCTGACAGCTTTTTATTCTCTGCACTACCAATCTGACAACTGATGCTCTGGACTGTGGAAAAACAACAATTATTTTTACATTAAAAAAACAAACAAACTTGCTTCCAGCCCAATAGAACCTCTGGGAATACAACAGGGAGAAGGGGGTGGCCACAGTGCCTAGAGTTCTCACTGACTACTGACATCTGTGCCCTCTGGGACAATTCTTTGAAGGGTTGTGGGTCGGGGGTTTTGGAGTTAAGAGGCGACATGTCCCTTCTCAGCGGGCTGGTTTTGCCCAAGACCGACTCTTGTCTGGGAGGATGAATCAGAAGAAAAGCCACAGCTAGGCAGCCGGGAGCAAGGCCAGAGGCTCTGCTTTGTCACCCCAGAGGCCACATTTGGGGGCATCTGCACCCCGGGCACTATACTGAGTAAACTCCAATCAATCTCACAGTTTCTGCTCAAGTCCCTGAGATTTCCAAGAGGTGCAGATGCGAGTACTTTTCTCCTGGAAACCCTGTACCCTGAAGCTATTTTAATTACTACCCTAACCTCCTTGCCAGGCAAATACTTTATGTGAACATGAGACTGAGGCTTTCTGTGGGCTCTGAGGCTTGGAGACTCCTCTGTATCCCGTAGCAAACCCTCTGGTTGACAGAGCAGTCCCTTTGAAGGAGATGGAATGTGGTCAGACTTCCTGCCCGAGGGGCTCTGAGGCAGTGCTCTGTCTGCTTCCTGAAGCATCCAGAGCCCATATTGCAGGCTGTGTTCCCACCAAGGGTTTGCACTCACCATGGCAAAGCCTGAGAGGAGGGCGGAGGTACGGCTGGAGGCCTTCAGCTTGGCCCTGCTCAGGTAGAGCTTCCTCCAAGAGAGGGCCTGCACGGAGTGGTGGTTGGAGGTGACCAGTTCCAGGTAGCTGCGGCGGACCCAGTCCCGGTAATCCATACCCTTGTGGCCAGGATCAGAGCAGGCAGGAGTGGCGGGGTCCATAGGAACGTTGAGCTCGGCACTCATGACGGGAGCCGGGCTGGGGGTGGGAGAGAGACACACTCAGGCATCGCAGAGGGTTCCCGGGCCTGCAAAAGCCAGAATCCAAGCTCAGTTAACCTCTTCCGGGGCCTGCTGTATATACCCTACACTAGAGTCATGGAGGCCAGGGGAGTGTGAGTGGGGGTCTCTGTTTCTGATGCAGTCCCCACAAGGGAATGTGGGGACCATCTGCAGGAGAGGAGAGTCAGGAGTGCATTTCCAGGAACCACCACAGTGTCCAACGTTGTTCCTCCGCGAAGCTGGAGTTCGGCTTCCTGTCCTGAGCTCAGAAGGGCTCAAGTTGAGTATGGCTCTTGGTGAACAGAATTCCAAGGTTGGCCAAGAGCACGTAAGCAATCCTCCAACTTGCACCTACCTTCAGAGAGTATGGAGTTGTAACATTTAGAAAGATCCTAGAACCTTAAGTTACCAAGCCTTAATGTGACTCAACTATGTGATCCTGAGCATGACACCTGATTTTACTGACCTCGCTCATTCTGAAACGGGGATATCCCCACCCTACAGGGATCTTAAACAAGATAACTGACCTGTATGTAAACTCAGAACTGCTTTTTCAATGTCCAGGTGTCAACCATGAAATACATATATCCAAATAGCCTCTAGTTTCTCAAATCCAACTTAAATTTTAATCAGCACAGTTTACTCTAAAAAATACTCGGCTTATATACATAAAGTAAAGCCACATCCAGTCCGCAATGAAAACCTTTAGCAAAATGAAAAACTAAATCCACTAACATGGGCATATTTCATGGAGAAATGGAGACTGGAAACCCTTGGAGTCATCCCAGGTAGACATCTGGTGTGACAATAACATGGAATGAAGATCTTGTTGAGATTTGTGAACCTAAACCCAAATCTCCATTAATCCAAATAGGGATTGGCAGTCTCGTGTGGCCCAAGGGGCCAGCGCATGTGGCAACACACTGGAATCAGCTCTAATGAACCTGCAGGACAGGCTTTAAGGGCACAGGCACCTCGCAGTTCAGTTGGCATCAGATATTAACTTGTATGTTCAGGCTGGAATAGGCCCCATGAAAAGCCTACTTAAGGCTATTACAAACAGATCAGGGTTTCTGGATACCAGGGAGCAAGGCTGGGGGTGGGTAGGTGGGGTCAGGGTCAACGACTGAGGAAGTCTCCCAAACCTGATCCATCAATGCCATCCTCTAAAAGGATTCTATGGGAAGGTCCTGGAATTGGGAAGAGCTCTCTATTTTGTGGTACTTTCCTCTTTGTTCACTGCCAGGCTGTGGAGGCACAGCTTTTACTGGCCAACAGGACACTAGGGAACAGTTCTATGCTCTTCTGTTTCTGCCAGGGATGCCAATTACTAGATCATTCATAGGAATACCAACTTGGAAGCCTTGGTCACTGCCCCCTTGCCCATGTCTGCAGCCAGAAGCACTGCTTTCAAGCACTACAATCACTGGAAGGTCCCCTCCCTGGGGGAGAATTCAGGGGAATGTTGTTCACTAGCCAATCCATTGGCTAGCTCCAAATAATTTAGAGTGGCATCATTTGGAAATACACTCTTTTTCTTTCACATGTAACAGAAGTGGGCCTATGGGTAAGATGAAAACAGTGTACTGCATATGGAGGGGTGAAAGGCACAACCTTTTCTACCTCAGAGTATCCATCATTCCATCCTCCATCCTTGCATCTAAGAGAGGCTTACTGTGCCCTAAGGTAAGACTGCATTTGGTACTTAGGCATCGAAGATGAGAGAGGTGAGGATCCTGTGAGTTCCCATGCCAGGAGGCAAGTGATATAAGGAAGTGATTCTCATCCGATGAGCTAATGTTGTTTTAGTGGAGGGGGTGTGAAGGCCGAGGGAGCAGAGGAGAAACTGGCTGCCTCATCTCTGGGCAGGCAGAAGGTCCCTGTTAGGGAGCAAGGACAAGGAACAAGAAGGACAAGGTAGTGAAGGCAATACTGGCAAAGAGGGACCCTCCCTCAAAGACAAGATTCTGCCTGCCTGGGAGGGTTCTGAGAGGCAGGGAGACATGGCAGGAAGGCTGGCTACAGAGGAAGTCAAGGAAATGGTGGTGGGGTGGGGGCGGGAGAGAGAAGGCAGGATGCAGGGAGTAATGGAGCCCTGGCAGACCAGGCAGTATGACTGTGCTGGACTTTCTCTTATGGTGCCCTGCCATGGGGCATGGAAAGAGTTGGTGAGGGGAGCAACCTGGGGTCAGCCTGGTCTATGTGCCCACTGAAGTGACTGGCTAATTAGGAGGGGCAGGAGAGCCTGGTAGCCTCCAAAAGGTCAAAGGCATGTATGGGGTGAAGAAGAAGGAAGCCCTGGGTCACCAATGAGCAGGGGTGAAGAAAAAGGAAGCCCTGGGCTCATGTTCGAGAATGGCCATGGAGAGCTTCAGCAGCACTGAGGTCTGACCTTGTCCTTCGGGGAATGGCCAGGGCAGTCACAGCAGCCCTGCAAACATCCTCGGAGTGGCAGGGGTGGGAAGGAAGGGCTGTCTGTCGGCTTGGAGCCTGAGTCCTGAAGATAGAAAAGCCATTTCCTGCAGAGGGAGCAGCCCAGACCTAATTCGAACCCATCCTAACCCTGCCAGCCCCAGCGTCCTACCTTGTGCTAAGCCTCCTCCCCTGCTTGGGGAGGGGCAAAGTCTGGTCCCCACACTCAGCTCTGACAGGGGGTTGGGTGCGACAAGATGGAGTCCGATATTTCTGTCAGGTGGCAGAGGCTCCAAAGGATGCTCTCCGGGTCAAATCTTGTGGGGTTTTTGTTTGTTTCTATATAAGGGGCAGTCAGAGAAAGGAGATCTGGTACATTAACGAGAACTCTCTTTTGGCAGGCTTGTTTGAAACACGTCCAGGGGTTGGGTTTGGGGTTTGCCTATCTTAACTTCCTTTAAGCATCTGGGACGCAAGTAATGGCGAATGCCACGAAGAAATGTCTGTTTCTGATTCTTTCTGTCACACCCGCATGGGGCGGGGCCCCAGCAACCTCCACAGGGGTCTCCCAAAGGCGTCCACCTGCATCTCCATCCCTTCCCCAGGGAAGCCCCAGCGGCCGCAGGACCCGGACTCAGCCCGCGCCCCGACCTCCCAGTCCTCTCCGCACCGCACCCCACCCGGGGATCCTACGGGGTTGGGGTCACCTGGCTTCCCCCCAAACCCACAGCCATCTCATCACGAGCCTGCTTTGGAGAAAGCCTGTTCCCTCCCTTGTCGAGTCTCCTGGTGCGACTCTGTCCCGCAGACGGGGTGGGACCAACCTACCCCCACCAGACCTCCTCAGCGACGCGCACTCACCGAGCTGCTCTGCCAGCCCAACCCAGCCCGGCTCGGCTCCAGCTCAAGCGCGCTGCCGGAGGCGCTGGCGTGGCCGTGTGGCCCTGTGGCCCCGTGGCCCTGTGGCAGGGCACCGGCGCCAAGCGCGGCCCCTCCTTCCGCGGGTCCCGCGGGGTCCCCCTCAGCCCCGCCTCCGCTGGTTACTCCGCCCCCGCCTGCCCGCAGCAGCCGCTGCCCAGGCAACGGCGCGCTGCAGTCACGTGACCTGATGGCGGGGGCGCTGCAGGCCACGTGACCCAGTGAGCCCAGAGGGGCGGGGTGCCCTGGTGTGTGGACTCCCATCCCGTTCCAGTGCAAAAACCCTCGAAGGGTGCACATCTCTCTTGTCCCCAGGAGCGCCGCGGATAGCAGTCGATAGGGATTGGCGCGGCGGCGGCCACCAGGGGAGCTGGAAGCCCGGGCATCCCTCACTCTCCCATCCCCACGCCGGCCGCTTGGTCACCCTAGGCCCCAGCGACAGGACGATGAGGCTGCGCAGTCTCACCCCGGGTCTGTCCAGGAAGTCCAGGGCAGGGTAGGCCCTGTCGGACCCGAGGTGTGTGGGTCTGAGCGCAGATGGGAGCGCGGGGTTCCCAGGGTGAGCCCCGAAGGAAGCCCAGAATCGGTCATTGGTCGTGTGGAGGGGTAGGAAGAGGCCAAAAGGGCGCACCCTGAAAGAAAAGGGAACAGGGAATCCATTATCAGACTGCAGGGTGGGCGAGAGTGAGGTGGGTAGCGTGGGGCAAAGGGGTAGAAGGGCAGGCTGTTTGGGAACGGCCAGGCGGCTACGCCCGAGTTTGCCTAGGTGGATAGTGGCACTATGCAGAGCGCAAGCCCAGTCTGTCAGCTGGTCGCCCATAAACATACTCTACACTCCCAGATCCCGCGAGACCCTCGAGGACCTAACCCAGATGTTGCAAGCTCGGGATCCTAACCCTGGTGGACGCACGCGGAGCTGTTCTAGTGTTCTCAGACCGCAGGGTACCTGGGGTGAAAGTGTTTCTGCGGTGACCCAGCCCCTTTCATTCGCTGCTGCAAGGACTCTCTCACGAGTAATGGTGAACTCCCCGGTTTTATTACGAGATATTCAAACAGGAAGGTTCTTTTCAGGAAGTGCACATGAATGATTCACTACAAGGCGAGATGGGTTCATATCAGCCCTCCGTGCCAGACTGCCTGTCCTTCCTGCATGCCCTACATAGGATTTTTTCATGTCACAACAGCACTGAACGGTGACACATTTATCCAAAAATGATACCTTTTGATCAAGGAGGACACAAAACAAGCTAAGCTGGTTCCCCCTCTGGTTACCTCCCTAACAAAGGTTATAGGAAAATCCTGGGGTCTGATTACTGCCCCACCCCCATGACTACACAAAAGGGGTTGTTTGAATTTCAGGGGGCAAAATCCTTTAAAAATAATCATACTGTGGCTTTCAAACCTCAAGCTCTTCCTAAAATGACCTGGAAAACATGAAGAAAAACACTGTAAACTACAGTAGTTGCGTCATACATGAGAATTCTTTCAGCAACGATGTCATTTGCTTGTTGAGCTCCGAGCCTTGAAGCCTGAGTGCATATCCTTTACCAAGCTTCCTATTCCAGTCAGCGATGCCCCCACCCCAAGTATTTATCCAGCAGGCCTAGACAGAAGCAAAACATGTCATAATTACCAGTGCTTGTCAGAGCTAGTTTCCTATGAAACACAGAAAATGGCTTTTCTTATCCCTAGAAGATTGAGGAAGGTGACGGCACCATTTTGAAAGGAGAGAGATTGAATAATCACAGTACTAATGGTTGGAGGGCCTCCTCAGGCGCCCAAGTGATTGAGTGGGTGTTACACAGAGGGGAAGGAGGTTCAGGTAAAGATCCACAAGTACTAGCCACCCAGCAGATGTCCAGGCTACAGTTTAGGGGGTTATTTCCCTAGTTGGTTGATCTTGGCAAGTTGCTTCTGCTCCCAAGGCCTCAGCTACCCTACATTTGAAAAAGACCAATTCTTTAGGTCATATCCCAGTGGTGAACCACCTGCTAGTCTTCCTCATTAATGCATGCCCCCTCATTCAAGGAAGACTGTGGTCTCTGCTTTCCTTTCCATTCCAGGTCTTATCTAGAATAGCCACATAGCTGACAGGACAATGTATCCAGTTCCCTGACACACCAGTTGTCCCCTTAGCCATTCAATCCTATGGCCTAGCCCTTGTCATCACTCTCTGTGAAATTTTAAATTCAAGTATCTCTCTTTCCGATGCTTTCTCACTCAGTTCTCAACCTTCTTCACTCAATTCACCACCTCTTCCTTGACCCTGCTGAGACCCACCTTTCCTCCTCAGTCTCCATTCCTCTTCAGCCTGACTCCTTCCAACCTCTCCTGCTACCATCTTTCCCCACTTCATGCCAAACTTCATGAAATAGCTGTCATCACTTCCTTAATTTCCTCCTCAGCCCTCTGCAGTCCACTAACATTGTATCGTTACATCCAGAAGATATTTCAGCCATTGCCCTGTCTGTTATTGGGTACCCCTCCTTCCATCTAGAAATGCTTTTTGCTTTGGTGACTCCACCTCTTTTTTCCACCTGTGCAGGTTCCTCCTCTGCTGTCTGTCCCCTAGATGTTTCTCAGGATTCCGTCTGGGTCCTCCGCTCTTCATTTCCTCCTGACTGGCCTCACCTTTGTTTCAGAAGCCTAATGACTCCTAGCCCAGATCTCCTCCCAGCCTGGCAGGGCCTATCCCAAGCTTCGCCATACCCACAGCTGAGTCCATCATCTTCCCCTCACATACCTGCTCCACCTCCTGAATCACCCACTTCAGAAGCTGTTCCATCATCCACCCAGCTGGTGACACTATAGGTCTGCTGTCATTCTCGACTCCACCTTCCCCCATCAAGTCCTGTGAATTCTCCTAAGTCTCTGGAATCACCCCCATTTCTCCCTGTCCCCAGTGGCCTCTATGCTAATTCAGGCCAATCTGCATTACTGCAAGAGCTTCCCCTTCCTATTTTTCACACTGCAAAGTAAAAAACTCCCTCAAGTCTCCACATTCCACCCCTAGCTCTTCAGTTTCCCTGGAATCAACTCTAGTCCCCTTAACGTGATTTAGAAACCATGGCAGGGCATCTGCTCTCTCTTCAGCTTGCTTTCTTAGTAGTCCTGCATGACTGAACTAGTCATGAGCTCAGCTCAGCCCTCCCTCATGCCAGAGGCCTGGGTCACATGCCCACACAGCACCGTTCTACACTGCATTGGCCTTTTTGTCTGTCCGTGATCAGATCTGGAGCTCCTTGAAGGCAAGGTCTGTATTGCTTACTATCATCCCCATTGCCTAACAAAGTGCCCTTAGGAATCCTTTGGATTTAGTTGGTGTTCAATAAACATTTGCTACATTCTATGGCATAAGAAAACTGAGTACTGCCTCATAGGACTTGCCCCAGGTTAATTTCTAAGGGTGTTCTCTTTATTGAGATATGTTAATATATGGTAATTATAGCCCACTTCAGTCCAGTATGCCCAATAGTAAACATTTAACTTAACTTCCAAAGGGGAAGAGAAAACATGCCTTTTTCCAATGATGATTCCAAAGGAAACATTTCCACACAGCTCTTTCCATGTAGCCTGGAAACCAGATTTATATTCCTGTTTCCAAAAGTCAACATCATCACTTCTCTAACTCAATTTTTAATTTTTCCAAAAGATAAATGTTAGAAGCAGAGAAGTGAATTTAAAATAGTAATGACACTTAATATGCTCCAAACCAGTGTTTCTCAAGGCAGGGCAGGGGGGGGGATCCACAGTGGAATCTATTCAAATGCCTACTTGGGGCCTGAACTATGGTGAACCAGAGTCTCTGGGGGTGTGTGCTGGTGGTCTGGGGTTTTTAGGCAGCTCCTCGACTGGCAATGCTGCACTGTGGGCATCACTTTAGCAGTCCTTGACAAATATATATAACCATATACACCTACTCTTAGGTTCTTCCTGTCATAGAAGCAGTTTTTCAGGCATGAACAACTTACCTATTTGCTTTCAATCACTGGGATTTGCATTGTCATCTAATTGACATTTATTGAGCATTTATTCCATCCCAAGCACTGTGCTAGCACTAGGGGTACAGCAAAAAGCAGGACAAGTAAGGTCTTCATTCTCACGAAGCTCAGAGTTGAGTTTAGGGGTGAGGGGGGTGCTGGTGTGGCAGGGTGTAGATAAGTAAACAAATAATGGGTGCTGTTAGAAAATGAAACAGAACAGTGGTGGTGGGTAGGTGGGTGGGTTGAAAGCTGACTGACAGAAGAAAAAGAGGCAGATCAAGTGCAGAGTTCCTGAGGCAGAACAGCTTCCAGAGATGGGGCTTTTGGGAACAAGAGTGAGCACAGCAGGGCACAAGAGGCAGGTCTGGATAACTGGGCCTTGCAGCTCCTACTAAAGTGTAAGGGAAGCCATCAGGGTCTTAAAACAGAGGGGTGACAAGATCTGATTTCTGCTTTTAAAAGATCACTCTGTCTGCTGTGTGAACAGATTTTTTGGGGGAGGGGATGTGCTTAAGTAGAAAGAGGCCACGACATCCATCCAAGCTAGAGATGCTGGACTGAGATGAACAAGGCAGAGATGAGAGTGAACAGGCCCAGGACATGCTGATGAATGGGTGTGCGGAGAAAGTGTGAAAAACAGGAACCAAGGATGACCCTGACTCCTAGCTTAGGGGCTCAAGCAACTGTCTGAATGGTGGCGCAATTTACCAGGGTGGGAAGATGAAGGAATGTGCTTAGGGGGCAAAGAACTTGTTTTTCTTATATTAAGTTCTAGGTGCCCATGAGACATCCAAGGTGAAGTATCAGGTAGGCAAGGTGGACTGAGTCTGAGGCTCCAAAAGGAAGTGGAAGCCACAAACCCAGAAGGCATCGGTGAGGACAGTATGTAAAGCCACAGGCTAGATGAGATCCTGGGGTCTGAGTATTGACAGATGACACTAAGACAGCATTCCAAGCCACCCCAACATTCAGTATGAGCAGAGAAGCAAGCAAGGGAAAGACACAAAGACAGGAGGCAGTACTGTCAGGAAGGCTGAGAGGAGTTTGGAAAATTGTATAGAAGGGCACCAAAGGGCTGGAGTTGGCAAGACTAGAAGGATTTCAGTGGAGTGATGGGATGAAAACTTAGACAGGGATGAGGGCAGAGGTAGAAGTGAACACAGAGAGCTCTTGGGGCATATGGCTGAGAAGGGAGTGAAATGGGTGAGAGAACCTGGAGACAAGGGCTTCTGTTTTGTTGTTTCACCATGGGAGACCCCAGAGCTGCTTGCTGATGGAGGGAACGGCAGGTCCAGAAGAATGGGGAGAAAGGCTCTACATTGTACCAGGAGGGAAAGCAGGGCACACTGGCTCTGATGCTCATGTCCATGCCCTGGGCTGGTGGATGAAGCGGGGAGGGGGCATGAGGGGTTGGCCTGAAGCTTCTGCTTTCTTTCTACTCTAGGACACAGTAACCTGCTGGGGTGGGGGCTAGGGATGGGGATCTAAGGAGAGTGGACACGTAGAAGTACCTTTTAGAAAGTGGGACAGTGATTATACTAGGGAAAATCTAAGGCTAGGTGGGGAGTGCTGGGTTCCTGTGTGACATCTGTGGGCCTCCATTTAAAATGGGACTGATCAGTCTAGCTGCTTGATTCTCCAGGTACAATGAAGCATCAGGGAACATAGCCACAAAGTACAATTTCCTGCTTTAGGAAACACATCTCTAAGGTTAGGCTTGCTCATGAATATTCACTCACTCTCCAAACATATTCATACAACTGATTCTCATTCACAGTAGGCATGTTCTTGAGTCACCAAGAACACTTTAAGTAGCAAATGCTGAACCGTAACTGATCAAGCAAATACAAGGTTGGGTTCCTGAGACTGGTCAGAAAATCAGTTGATCATGTGTTTTTGTTTAAAGACACCTTTGTTAATAAATATATATTATTGATTCATTAATGTTGAATCATAGCCAAGAGCGCTGTAACTCATGCCTGAACGAAGCTTATCTAAGGCTCAGTGCAGCGTTCTTGAACTTAGGAACACTAGACAGCACTTCAGCACTACACTTGGGGGCCATTTTAAACAGAGAAATAACCGACAAAAAGCAAAAATTGCAAAAAACAAACAAACAAACAAAAACCCAAACAAACCCCCTGCCATTAAATAAGTTTGAGCTGAAATAAGAAGGCAGAGCGTTACCATGTTTGACCTCAGCTTGGCGTGTGTGCATCAGGCAACTCAAATTTTTGCCACCCAGCACATATCTGCAAAAGTACGAGTACTAACTTTGGTGTTACAAATAAATGTTAGTTAATCTACAAACATAGAACTTGTGAAAAATCAATCAATTATATTTAAAACTATGACATATTATGATATACTATTAAACACACACGCAAATGTACCACGGAGCTTATTAAAGGAGGGGCCTACGGCCTACAGCCCTGGAACCAAAACAACAGCCCTGGGGAACCCCTCCCTACCAGATTTGGGCTACATACAGCTTCTTCCTCAGAGCAGCACAGCAGGGGGTAGGATGATGGATTCTGGAGTCATACTACTTGCATTCAAAGGCCACATCTACCACTTATTGCTAGGTGACTTGGACAAGTTTCCAGACCTATGTGTTTATAAATCTCGTTTGGTAAATCTATATGGGACACCTAATTAAAAAGCAAAGAGTATTCTAACACAAATAACTATGCCTGGCACAGGGCTGTCACTTAGTGCTCAATAAATGTCTGGTGAATAAGTGAATAAACTCCTAATTTGCCTGGTAAATCAGAATTCTTATACATGAATTTTCCTGAGACAACCAAGTTATATATACCTTTTCAATTTAGATTTCTTCCCACCCATGAGCTAATCGATAAGGTCATTACGTAATGATTCTCTCCTTGCCATGGCTTTTTTGAGGGGGGGCGGTCCTCTCAGTATCACCCGCTCCCTTCTCACTGATGACATCTAATTGTTCCCCTTTCTCAAACAATACCCTGAAGAAGACTGAGTTATTCAACCAAGGTACTGATGACACCTTAAAAACTGTCAGAAACTGCTACAGGACGTTTCCTACCTAAATATCATCTTCTAAAATGCAGTAAAGGTATAAAACATAAACACCCTGCCTGGTATCCTATTTGTTTAGTCTTCACCCACCCACAATTGCCCAACTAAGCTCTTGGTCAGGTGCATCGGGCAGAGGCAGGAAGTGACTTGCCCAAAGTTTCCTGTCTCATCAGAGGCAGAATCAGGGCTCAAATCCAAGTCTTTGGGCTTGGAACTCTGGCATCCTCCAGTTTTCAGTGCAAGATAATACCATGAGATCCAAGATGAAGACTCAAAGCAAGAGTTGTGACACACATGGGGTGGGCGAGATAAGGAAACCAACCTTTGACCTCTGTCAAAGACAGAGGAACAAAAACCAAAACACAAACTGACCAACCAGTCCCTGACCGAAGAGAAACACAGGTTTCAAAATGTACAGCCAGGGTGTGTGCTCGTTTATTAGGGCTAACTTTCCATTTCAGCTTCCTGGGAAAGAAAAATTCCTGTGATGTGAACTGTGGAAAGGACAGATGTTACCACAGATGTTGCCTGGCTTGGGGAAGGGCCAAGGAAATCAATACTAGAAAAGTGAAAGAATAGTAAAATATTTCTTGGTTTTCCTTCACTCAAAACCAATTTCCTTAATTCTACCAAATTCCTTAAAAAGCACAAAATATCCCTAGAAACTTGGAATTGGAGATAAATAATCCAAAAAGTGAGCAAAGGCTCTAATTAGAAACTTTCTCTTTCCCTCTTGTTGTCTAGAGGGAAACCTCCTATTTTCTGTTTAGATCCCTTTTGACCCCAGGATGAAAACGCAGCTTTTGGGGAATGGGTACCCCACCCTCCCAGTTCAGTTAGGATTCCCTATGCCCGCTCAGCCCAGCTATTTGTATGAGCTTTGGGGAAAATAATTAGAGACTAGAAAAAGAAGCAGGTAGAGAATCCAGGCTGGATTCTAGTTATGTCCCACATCTCCCTTTGCACATGCCCAAGACTTCCTGAAACACACCTGTGTACTGGAAGCTGCTGGGCAGGCGCATGTGTTAAGGTGCAGTCCACACTACCAGCTGAAGGAAATGGAGGTCAGGAGCCCTGCAATGCGAGGCAGTCCCAGAACCAAAGCCACTTCCCTCAATGAGTCTAGAACAGACCCGTGTAACAGGCCCCATCCCGACTGCCTCATTTCACAGCCTTCCCTATAGCTTCAACATTGTACAAGTCCAAACAAAACCTAAAGTTTTTCTGTTTTTTACTAAATATTCCTTTCATAGAAACCAGCCCAAAACTCATCACAGTCCAATTGTGTGAGAACAGGCACCAGGACTAGAAGTTTATACATCTCCCCCATTTTAGCAGGAATATTAATGAACTCTGCTTGGCAGTGCCCTCCAGTGTCCAGGAGATGGTCCTCTCTGTCTCACAGGCTCCAAGTCCTGATGATAGGCAGGGCTCTGAGCAGTTAGGATGGCTTCCCACTTGCTTCTATCCAGTGAAGCCTTGAGAAAGAAAGCGAATTGAAACAGCCCCCTTTCCCCTTGGGTTACGTTGAGGGTTTTCTGAGGCCCTGGGGCCGACCCCGTCATCGCCCCATGATGAAGCTGGGCTCCTCCTCCTCCTCCTCCTCCGTTCCGGATGTCTCCTCAGAGCTACTGGATGGCTGCTCCTGGGACTGACTGGATCCTGTAAGCACACACCATTCAGATTAGAGATGAATGAGTTCACTCAGAGAATCAACGGGTGCTTTAGAAAAGGTGGAACACTGAGGAAACGTTAGAAACTGGTTGTTCCTGGATAGATAGTGAGGAGCCAGAGGAGGTCCTCACATGCATTGGTCCCCAATGCCACTCCTCAGGTATAAAGGATATGTCACAGAACTGATCTACCATTGTGGTGGGTGGATCTCATCCTTATGAAAAGGTCCAGCAGCACGCACGAGAGCCTGACACCCCATAAATCAAGCCACTGTTTTAATATGGTCTTCACCACCACCCTGGCAGGGCAACGTCCCCAGGCAGCTTTTTAACATTTGACACTGACAACAATGCTGCTGATGTATTGAGCTCTCACACCGCAGTCTGCAAAAGGATTTTTAAAAACTGTGCAGCAGAGAGCTCTGCCTACAACAAATATGCCAACTTCCTAGCTCTTCCCACAGACCTAGAAACCTTCTCCCGTCACTCCACGTGCAGCTCTGAATTCCAGTGTTTTCCCTGGCATGACTGCCCAGAACCCAAGGTGCCTCTGAGTTGGTCAAAAGCAGAGCAGAGAGACAACTTGTTCCCAACTCTTCCTCTTCCCTCTTCTTGGGAGTAGGGCAGTGAGTGAGAGCTAGAATGAGGTAGAGCCAGAGCCCACAGAGGCAGCACCAGTCCTCCAGCTCACAGTCGACCCCAGAAGGCCACTTGCAGGCCAAGTGGGCTCACCCGGGCCCTTCAAAGGGCCTCCTCCCCACAGATGTGCAGGAACTCCAGCACCCCCAGAGCCCAAAGGCACCCAGAGCGCTGCTCCTGCTGTCATCACAGGGTCAGACAAATAGCTTCAAGGCAGGAGGCCTTGGGGTGCTCAAGGCACAGTATAGAGAAAAATCGCCTTCACGCTCTAGAATGGGACACTAAAGAACACTATGCCAATGGGTTGAAATCACCTCTAAGACTTAATTTAATAAATTTAGGATATTCTTCCTTCTTCTCAACCTCATGCCAAAAAGAATGAGAAGTTTCAAAAGTACAGATGGTGAGCATATTTTAATAGCTAATAACTGTTACACTTAGTATGTGCCAGGCACTGTTCTAAGTCTTTACTGTATTGTTTAACTCTAACTTAGTCTATAAGTACTACTACCACATATCCATTTTACAGATGAGGAATAAAGCTCAGAGAGGTTAAGTAATTTGCTGGTAAGACGAGGACTGAGGATTCAAACCCAGACTATTTGACACATTATGCCTCTGCATTAAGTTTGACACATACAAAATAAATCTACAATATCTTATAGTAAGGAAGTGCTAAAAACAAACTAATAAACTAATATAAAAAACCCAAATAAACAACCCCCCCAAACAACACAACACACACACACCCCACAATGATGGGAGTATGTAAAAGGGATACAGGAGCCAAAGAAAGCATTCTCAATGATCAAGCTGGAACAATTTGAGCAACAAAATACAGTAGGACTGGATTAAACCTAAAGTATAAATATCCGTAAGTCCATACTCATATAAAAAAATAAAGAGGGGAGAAGAAATAAATCTCTTGTGCAGAAGAATTTAAAATAATTTATGTAGTTACTCCACCCTCATGGAGGGCCTGCATAACTCCCTACTCCTTAAATGTGGCTGCACATAGTGACTTCTTTCCAAAGAGTACAAGTGTGAGCTGGGGCAGAGGGGGCAGGGGCATGAGAGAGTAAATTTACAGTACAGAATCCTGATGAGCACAGTCTTAGGAAAGTGATCAAGGTCAACAACTATAGTGACAAGTTATCTTGAAGTATACAGCCTTGATTTGATAAGAATGGTATTTTATTTCTGTAATCTTCCTCTCAAAAATAAATAACTCCAGCCTAATCATGAGAAAAACATCTGATAAATCTCAGTTGGACATTCTATAGAACACCCTACCCTCAAAACTCTCAAGGTCATCAAAAACAAGCAAAGTCTGAAAACTGTCACAGATAACAAGAGCGTAAGGGGACATGATGATTAAACGTAATGTGATATCCTGTATGGGATTCCGGAACAAGACAAAAGCATTAGGTAAAGACTAAAGAACTGTGAAAAAAAGTATGGACTTTAGCTAATACATGTATCAATATTAGTTTATTATTGTGACAAATGAACCATATTAACTTTAGATGTTAATAGGGGAAAGAGGGTATATGGAATTCTTTGTTCTATACCATCTTTGCAATTTTTCTGTAAATCTAAAATCATTCTAAAAGTTTTTATTAAAAAAAAAGACACTGTCCTACCCTCATGGAACTAAGATGGAACTGAGATTACAGCTGAAGAGATAAGCATGTTATGAGATTTAGCAGATTCTGTAACCAAACCCTCTGGGAGCAAGGTGGATGAAAAAGCTAGATCAGCTAGGTTGGGGTGGGGAGGGAGGTTAGGAAAGGCTTTACAAAGAGAAAACATTCGAAGAGGAAGGTACAGGATGAGCAGATGTTCTCTATCAGATGGGGGTTCAGGTAGCATGAAAAAGAAAAGAGCACAGAGGCCTGGACATGCACAGCAAGACTGAAGAGTGACAGGGAGTGGCTAGACCAAACTGGCAGAGAGGAGACCAGAAAGGGCCAGACAGGGAGCACCAGGTATGCAGGGGCTGCTGACTAGGTTTTAAGCAGAATCATCCCGTACGTAAGCCCATAGCCAGTGGTGAGCAAATCCCGCCCTATTACTCACTCCCTTTAGCTCTATGGGTGCTGTCACTGCTTGGTACCTAAGGTCCCTCAATTGTAAAATGGGGATAACACAACTGCCTTTCACAGGGCTGTGATTATGTTACTTAATATCTGTAAAACATGTAGAACTGGGGGAACGTACATAATAAATGTACGTTCCAATCCAGCCTATGTTTTAAAAAGAGCTTTGGAGGCTATACATGGGTGGTGGGAATGCAAAGAGAGTAGAAGCTGCTACTGTGGTCCTGCCATATCTGGATCTATAATTTTGTAAGGTTTTTACTAAAGCCTTAGTTTTTACTAAGACCTTAACTTCCTCTGAAGTCATATTCTTATCCATGTGGAGAAATGAGTTTTAGAAGTCAGTTCTGACAAGGATATGGTAAAAGTGTACATCATTTGTATTTTATTGATAGCAATAAAAATTGGTACTACTTCTTTGGGAAGAAACTGGCAATAGATTTCAAGAACCATGAAATTTTTTTATACTCTGTGATCTAATCATTCCCACTGCTATAAATTTATCTTAAGTAAACACTCAGAAAGAAGAAAGGAGACAGGTACATAATATTCACTAAAGTGTCTTCTAAAGGAGACAAAAACTGGAACCAATCTAATATATAATGAAAAGGAAAGGGTTAAGTATATCACAGCACATCAACTGCTGAATATTATTAGTCACTGGAAAAATTATAAAGGACTGGAAATGTTTATAATGTTAAATAAACAATATGGAAAACTGTTCATACAGTAAGATTATAACTACATACAAATGACATGTGCATATGGAGAAAGACTAAAGGAAAATGGATAGAAAGGTGATCTATTTGAATATTTGAGTTTTCCCCACTGCTCTTATATACTACTGTTTATATATATAACATTTTAAAATCCAAGGATCTGAGATTTCATTCACAGATTATAGGAATACTAGGTAAAATGCCACTGAGTGAAGTTGAAAATGATATTAACTTTTATAACCAGATGAATGACCAGACTAGGAAATCTCTCCTTGTACTATGGAATTGCAAGGGCATGAGAAAATATTTGTGATACAATACTATGTGATAAAATTAGGACAACTATAAATGTGGCATTTATATAAATAGGTTTATATAAGGTATATTTAAAACTTGAAATAAGTCATTAAAATGTTAAAGTGATTATTTTTAGCAAAGATTATAATTTTATTTTTGACTTAATTTTCTGCATGTTCCAAAAATTTCTAAAATAATCATTATTTCCTTTATTCTCAAGATACGAAAGATATGGATAGTTTTCTAACATATATGAGAATTTTGGCATTGAAATAAACAGTCCAATCCAAAACATACTGAGTGCCTTCTGAACACCAGATAATCAGTTGAGATTAAGTTTTAATTGGGGGCAATTTTGTCTCCCTTCTCCACTAGGGAACATCTGGCGATGTCTGAAGACATTTTTGTATGTCAGTGACTGAGGGGAGGATGGGTGCTGCTGGTATCCAGCATCCAGAGGGCAGGATGCTGGTAAACAGGATATAGCCCCTCACAGGAAAGAATTACTTGGCCCAAAATTCAGTAGTGCTGAGGTTGAGAAACTGCTCTCAATGTACCTAGTAACAAATCGTCTTAAGGTCACCCTGTCTTTCTTTGGTAGGCAAGCCTATGTTAGGATAAGTAACAATGGTGTCAGAATACATCATTTTGGAAGTTCAAAGCTTCATAATAATCCAAACTGGCTTAATGCCATTCCATGGTGTCATTCAGACACAAGTCCCACACTGCATGGCTTCTTCTCTGAATACTGGACAAGCATGGGCAGCAAGCGGGGATATTTCCTCTCCTACAAACAGAATGGAACTCCTAGCCAGCTGCTCCTTAGTGCTTTTTTTTTTTTTTACTATTTTATTTTATTTTTTTATTAGTTTCAGTACAAGTATACAGTACATTGGTTAGACATTTATATAGTTTATATCCTTAGTGCTTTTTAGAAGGGCCAAAAAGCTTGGGTGATATCTCCAAGTCCATCAAGAACCCAGCAGTGCACAGAAGCCACCTTGAGGCACAAAGGAATATCACATTAGATTTTCATTCATTTCAAGTAGACAACTAGAAAATCTATTTTCTTTCGCAAAATGAAAAATAAGAAAGGAAACTGAGGTGAGGTAAAAGGCACACAAACCATTTTTATGACAATTATCCCTATATCATTCTTTACTTTGCTCATTCGGTAAGGAGGATATACAACCATGTATAATTACTAATCATTTTTTAATACACACAAGCACTAACTTCATAATTACGTGTAAGAGCAGGGCCCATGCACTGAACAATCATTTTCAAATTCGTTTGACTGAAGCCCGTAGCCCAGCAGCCCACATAGAAACTATGAGAAAATTTCACAAAATATTTATTCAGTCTGATGCACTATCTTCTAGTCTACTTTACTCATATTTGAAAAAAACAGTGACTGCAACCTCTAAAATGATTTCATGACCCAATGAGTATAAGATCACAACCCTCAGTTTGAAAAAAAACACTGCACTACTATAGTGTGACTCCATGATGTGACATGACCACAGACATATATTTTTTTTGATAGAATGAAGCTCAGAACAAGGGGAGATGCAGTGAGAGGGCACATGGGTGTTTTAAACAAGTTGAAGGATCTGGATGAAATCTACTTGCAAATACTAAAACCTGTTGCATGATCTCAATATTCTTTATAGCCTTAGGCAAATTAAGGGAAGGTGATTGAAAACTGAATGATCATATGCACCTAATGTCTCAAAGTGGTTACAAGAGGAAGATTTAAGAAATGTCAGTTCTGTGATGCTGTCACTTGTCACTTTCAATTCTAGAACCAATTACTAAAAAGTTATATATGGTTCCAAAGACCCAATACAGGTTCATTAAGTACAAACTCAGAGCAAACTAACCTCAGATTCTTATTCTGAAAGGATTCCTAGATTTACTGGTGAGGGTCCCTCCCCCACCCCTGCAAATATGGTATATCTTAATTACAGCTAGGGATTTAGCAGAGTTATCAAATTATAGAATTTTATTTTAGATCCAGAAAAAGCTTATCATTTTATAAGCTAAAAAAACAAAAAAAAATCTGCTCAAATACGAGAAGCCAGATGCTTGAGGTCAAGGTGAGCCAGAGTGAGAGCTAAGCCTAGAACTTATATCTACTATACTTAATCTATGACCTCAAATTACCTCTTAGTTTTATATGACACCTCTGTGGGCAAGATCAAACAAGAGTGAGTCTGGCTGACTCTTAACTGGAGAATAACTCCACTTAAAGAGTTTTAGTGAACATGTGAAGAGGTCTGTGTCAGCCTAGATGGAGCTCTCTAGTAGATAATTGAAGGATCTGGCCCCGGCTCAGTATGGCTCAACATTTTTACCAATGATGAAGGACATAAGTTTACCAAACCTGTCCGTGACAATACCAGAAAGGCATGGTAATACGCTGAATTACAGAATTCAAAAAGATTTTGGAAATCTGAATCCACAGAGCCACTAACACCAAGTTAAAAATGCAAAAAGAGTTAAATGCAAAGTCCTGTGTTTGGAATTCAGAAGAGCAAATAGAGCAGGGGTCCCCAACCCCTGGGCTGTGGACCGGTACCATTCTGTGGCCTCTTAGAAACAGCAGGAGGTGAGTGGCAGGTAAGTGAGCAAAGCTTCATCTCTATTTGCAGCCGCTCCTCAGCACTAGCATCACTGCCTCAGCTCCACCTCAGATCAGGCTGCTGAATGCAGCTGAAACAGAGCATTCGAGGAAAGATAGAGGAAGCACATTCAACCCCGTCTCCCTCCTGAACACAACTATAGAACCTGAATAGAATGCAGGATTCTGAAAAGTAAGCAGACTGGGGAAAAAGATCAGAATACAAAGTGCCACAGGAACAGTATTGAGTTTCCTGGTTTTTTCCCTCCACTATCCCCAATGGATTCAGGGTGATCCAATACCCAGAAGTGGAGACTGGGCACAGAAAGGCAGAGCTCCAAGAGAAACCCTTTGGTCCTGAAAGAGGACTCCTAATGCTCACAGTGAGGGAAGTTCTTGTATTTCTTCTCTTTTTTTCCATTTTCTCAAACCCAAGCTCTCAGGCAATCCTACTGGGGTCACGGTGGCAACAGCGACTACAGTAGCAAAAGGAGCTTACAGGCACAAAAACTTTCTCTCTGATCAAAAGGGCTACAGTTTTAAGATGGTTAGGCAAGCCCTTGTTGCTTTTCTTCTCTGTCCTCCCACTGCTCGGCCCTGGATGCAGGTGCAGTTGCATCAGTATGTGGCAGAGTGAGTAACTGAAGTCCCAGCTTTCTGGCTGGAGGTCTGAAAAGGGAAGACCAGAAACTATAGGGGAGATCAGGGAATGGAAAGAGATTAGAAGAGACACCACAGAGTTGTTTATAAATTCCTGGGCTCGCCCTGACAGTACATGCATGGATCTGGCCCTAATCATCATACTAAACTTTCTGAGAACCAAACTCATAGAACTAAACCCTGACTGGCCACTGGTTGGCACAGGCAAGACACTTCTGGAAAGCAAGGCAAAAGCTTTGAAAACTGAACTGACATTGGAGCCATAACTCACAGAAGGTTGGTCAGAACCTGTGTTCTGAACACAATCAAGTTGACTGCCTGCTAAAACAAATATCAACAAGACTGGAGCTTCATGATGTAATATTCAAAATGTCTATGAAGAATCAGGAAAATCTCAACTTGCATGGGAAAAGACAATCAACAAACACCAATGCTGAGATGACCCAGATGTTGGAATTACCAAATACTTTAAAGCAGCTATTTAAAAATTTTCCAGGGAGTAAGAGTGAACACTCTTGAAACAAGTGGATAGAAAACTGCAGCAAAGAAACAGAAAGTATAAAGAATCAAATGGAGTCTACAGCCATGCCACCCTGAACGTGCTCAATCTCATTTGATCTCGGAAGCTAAGCAGAGTTGGGCCTGGTTAGTACTTGGATGGGAGACCACCTTGGAATACCAGGTGCTGTAGGTGTTAGAAAAATAAATAAACATAAAGAATCAAATAGAGATTTTAGAACTTTCCTGAAAAACACAATAATTGAGATAAAAAATTCATTGGATAGGATCAAAAGCAGAATGGAGATGACATAAGAAAGACAGCTTGAAGTCAGATCAAAAGAAATTAGCCAATACAAACAAGAAACAAAAAAATGAAAAAACAAAAAACAAAAAGCAACAAAAAGCCCTCTCAAATTTGACAAAAGACATATGCCTACAGATTCTAGTAGCTCAGTGAACTCCAAACAGGATAACCCAAGGAAATCCACGTGCAGACATATTATAATCAAATTGCTGACATCTAAAGAGAAATTTTGAAAGCAGCCAGAGAAAAACAATGATAGAACAACTTGAACGACTACAGATTTTTCATCAGAAACCATGGAGGCCAGAGGAAGTGAACAGAATTTCTAAAGTGCTTACAGGAAAAAAATAAAATGCCAACTCAGAATTCTGCATCTAGTGAGAATATCCTTTAGGAACAAAGATGAAATAAAGATAGCTTCATATGAAGAAAAGCTAAGAAAATTCATAGCCAGCAGACCTGTTCTAACTGAATGACTAAAGGATATCAGAGGGAAGCCTGGAACATTAGGAACAATGGAAGAGCAACAGAAACAGTAACCATTCCAGACTATTATCCTCTTGAGATCTTTAAAACATATTTGATGATTGAAAACAAAAATAACAGCATTATATGATAGGGCTTTCAATGTATGTAGATGCAATACAGAAGGCAACTACAATGGGAAGGGTAAAGGAAGCTACGTGGTGACAAGTTTCTATATTCCAAGTGAAATGATTCTAACTAGACTATGAAAGTATGTGTGTACATAGTAATCTCTAGAGGAACAATTAAAAAGCTACAGAAAGGGATATATAGTTGACCTTTGAACAACACGGGTTTGAACTGCACAGGTCCACTTATATATGGATTTTTTTTTTTTCAGTAAGTATCCCTGGGTTTCCACATCTGCGGATTCAATTAACTGTGGATCAGAAACAGTATTTTTGATGCACGGTTGGGAATCCACACATGTGGAGGGCTAACTTAAGTTATATATACTCAGATTTTTGACTGCGGAAGCGGGCAGTGTCAGTGCCCCTAACCTCCATGTTGTTGAAGGGTCAACTATACTTAAAAACAAAATAGATAAATTAAAATGGAATAAAAATGCTCAAATAATCCAAAAGAAGGTAAGAAAGGGGAAACAGAAACAAAAACAGAACCAAAACCCAAATAAAATGGTAGTCCTAAACTCCAAACATGTCAGTAAAAACAGAGGTTTTCAGAACGGATAAAAACCACGACCTAAATATTTGATGTGAACAGAAAACATATTTCAAATATAGGTAGATTAAAAGGGCTGGAAGCACTTTCAGAATAGGAGAGTAAAGACCTCTAAAAATCTGCTCCTTAATAAAAGAATCAAGAACACTGAAATAATTAAAATCAACTTTTCCAGAACTCTGGAAATGTTCCCTGGATTGTTCAAGAAAAATGGCTGAATCTTGGTAAGAACAGCAAGCTTTGTCGTGTTTTAACTTACTCTATTCCCTACCTTCTCCCCCTAGATCTGAGCTAGCCTCCAAAACCAACAACCTCATAATCACATAGCTGTGAAAACTAGCAGCCTAGCAGCCACTAGAGGAGGTAAACTGTGTTGGGAGCTCCTCAGAAGTTTCATACACAGAGCTGTGTCTTTATTTGACCTGTCTGGCAGCTCTTTAGAAACTTCCACTCACAAGGCCTATCTTTATTCAAACCAACTCAGTGCAAAGTCTTTTCCCCAGAGTGCTTCTCAAAACCAATCAGTGGCAACTGTTTAATATCACAGAAGCCGTTCATGAAACTGACCAAAAGCTTAAGAGGAAAAGGTGGGAATCTAGAAGCAGAGCTGTGCACATGTCTAAGACAGACCAGTGATGGCCCTAAATCTTACCTACGGCTGACCTTGAGGTTCTGTGCAAGAAGGAAATGAAGGCTAATGCAAAATTGTAAACTGCCTGACAGAATGTTGAAACTGTGCTCTAAGACACATAGAGAACTAACTCCCTTGGCAAAGACTGGAAGACTTACTGGCATTAAAGGAAATCTCTATTCATCAAGTGGCCACTAAGCTAACCAAGCAGAGACTTTGGTGGTCACAAACAACAAATACAGGCTTTACAGAATTAGTTCAGAAGAGTCACTAAACACATAAATAGCGACAATGACAACAAGCAACAGTCTGGGGAAGGAGGGTCAAATTACCTAGAGGGAAGGAGATCTTTCTATTTCCCAATACAATGGTATATTTGGTCTAAGTTACAGTATCTCCTTCAGCAAAACATGAGACTAACTCTAAGCCTCCAGCCATTGGACCAAGTAGTTCCATGTTCTTTTGTGTGAGTGTGCATATGGAGGGTAGGGCAGGGAAAGTAATGAGGCAGTTTATTTGAGGGATGAGGTCCTAGCAATCACATTTTGGCACTGTAATTTCTTCTAGGAAATGATGGGAAATAGTAAAAAGTCATGCCATATATAGTGTCTCGCACAGTACGTTTACAACTCATAAGGAAATTGGTCCCGGAAGGGACCAATCATGTTTCAGTATGTCAGTCAAAGTCTGATTTTCTCTTAAAACCAAAAATCACAATTGTCCAACCAGGAATCATGCCTAATCAATCAGAGAACAGCCACGGATTCAGTAATGTAATGGAGAATTGCCATTTTTTGGTCTCTTAGTATCCTTGGTCCTTCCTATCTGGGGCCCCTCTCTCCCTGATTCTCAGACCGAGGGCTTCCAGGGGAGTGGCTAGTACCTCTGGCCTTGTGATAGGTTCAGAGGTGGCCAAGACTGGCTGGCAGCACTGGGGGATGCTGACATATTACTCACCCCTTATTCTTGTTAACGAAACCCCAACTCTGTCTAGGGTGGCAATGCACCCAGCTCCCAGAGATGAATCACGATAGGTTAAAGATGGTCATGACAATTCTGTTTTCTATTCATCTAGCATGACAGCAAAGGATGGCAAAGTGACCTAGTATTGACCAGTGGGACATAAGGTAACATCTGCTGGGAATTTCTGGGGGATGTTTGACTCTTCAGTTACCAAAAGACCAGACAAGTACCACTTCTTTCCCCTCTTCTTCCTGCTTTAACATAGGTATGATACCAGGAGCTGCAGCAACCATATCATGCTCACAGGATAAAGGCCCTACAGAACTGACACTACTGAACTGCTGAACATACCAGGCTGCCACCTACCACCAGATTTCTTGTTATGTGAGAAGACTGAACTCCTCTTTGTTTAAGTACTGCTAGTTGAGTTTTCTGTTTCTTATAGCCAAAAGCATTTTTAACTGACTTGCCAAGTGACTCAACCAGACACTTTTGCTAGGGACATCCTCCCAGTCTTTCCTACTGCACAAGAATGAGGCAGGGTACAGCCCCAGGAACCTTAAAACCACAGGGAGGACATAAGCCTGCCTGAGGACAGGGAGCCAGGGAACAGAGGAAGACAGTGAAGGCAACAACAACACTAAGCTCCTTTACTGGCCATGCCTGAAGGAAGGTCTGTCCTGAACTTAATGTGAGCCAGTATCTTTCTTTCTTGCCTACTCCAGTTTGGCTTTCTGACACCTGCAAGTAAATGAGTCTAACTAATAGAAAGAAGCCCTCATCTCTTCACTGGCCAGCCAACCATCTCCAAAATCTAAATTTCATTCTTGACAGGGTCAGTTTCTGTGATCAGCACTGAAAAAGATCACAACCAAGAAAAGTGGGTACCACTTACCTTCTTTTTGTTTCTTCTGTTCAAGTTTCATCTTCTTTGCCAGTAATTTCTTCTCTTTTAACTTCTGGCTACAAATATAATATATTAATTCTTTAGCTACCTTATTGTATACTTTAGAAAATAAACATCTACATATAAGATCTTTGAAGACTTTGTAATTACAAACACTACAATAATAAAATGAAAGAGATTTTCTTATAATTCTGCTACTGCAACATCATTATCAATCTACTTTATGAATCAAAATAAAATCCTGAAGTGATTAAAGCAACCTCAGAAATACTGGAGATGCTTTTTCATTCCAAGATTTTAGGAACTATTTTTAGAATCCTGCTCAGCTCTCTAAAAGCTGGGAGTATAAATGAGAAAAGGGTTCTATGGAAAGTAACCTTATAGAGTGGTCTGATCGCAAATTCTTAACTGGGAATTTATTATGGTGGGTAGTCACACCCAGGCATATAACTTCTTCAGTTAAAGGTTTACTTTTGCCTTAAGCAAGCCCTGTCTATTGTTTCTGTGCATCTAGGTTAACACACCTTTGAAATGCCTCTTTTCATAAGTAACCACCCTCAAGAGAGCACAAAATTTTAATTATCCTGTAATCCAGCTGCTGCCTTGCTCTCTCCCACCTTCATGTAATCAAGGTTCCTTACTTCCCTCCTTAATTTCAAATGCATAAAAGAAGCTGCAAACTGCCATTCTGGGGGAGTATTTAGAATCTTGCTTCCTGGCAACTGCCATCAGTTTGGCTCAAATAAATTCTTATAAAAATTCTCTACAGGTTTGTTTGGGTTTTTTTTTTATGCCAAAAGAGCATTTATTAAAACATACACACATACAGCCTATATTCCTGTGTATTCATTTAGGGAGGTCACAGACCCTAATTTAAGGAAGAAGCTAAACAAGAAATTTGCTTACAGTACCTAATTAAACTGAGGCAGGATAGTTAGCTTAGGGAAGTTATTCCTCCCCTCCAGGATGTGGTTCTGGAATTTTTCTTCAGTCGCTTACTCAGTCCTCTCCCTGTGGCTCTGGAATGTCTCCCCTTGTCCCTTACTCAGCCCTCTCTGTTTTGATTTCAAGCATGAGACTCCAGCATGAGAAACAAGCCAAGGCCAGGAGACTGATAGATGGCCTTGGGCATCTTCTCTCCTCCAGGTGGTATGAGAAACAAGCCAATCAAACAAGACAGATGGATAGTCTTGGGACAACCCCACCCCTAAGAAAACAGAAGCCTGTAATTCCAGGGCAGACTCTCTCTCTGAGCTTCCTGCACTTTACTTGTATGTACTTTTGCCTTACAAAAACTTGCACTTTCCAGTTTGCTGTTTGTCATGTCCTTGAATTCTTTCTCACGGCATAAAACAAGAACCTAATCACTAGAGCTCTGGAGTGAGGGTCCCTCTTTGGACTCCCACCCTGTCAAGCTGTCCGACATCAAGACCAGATCTTAAAACACAGATGTGAAGAAGACACAGAAATCCATGCGATCACCACAAAGTGCTGACTTCCGAGCTCTAGAGAATTTGTATTGAGCTATGGGAAAAGCACAATAAGTGACTTGATCTCTCACCAGGTACTGGAAGAAAAGCTAGGTACTGGATTGCTCCACAGTGGGTCGTAGCACCCAAGACCTCAACAGGTTAAACAGGTGAACTTTTGACTACAAGGACTCATTCACCAACCATCTACTTTCCCATTTCCTGCCCTTAAGTCTCATTAGTTATGGGATGCCACAAAGCCCTTACCGCTTTTTTCGACGCTTTGCAGTCTGCTCCTCTGCAGCAATTTTATTCCTTTCCAGTCTCTTCTGAAACTCTACATCCAATTTTTGCTGCAAAAAAACACACATCATTTAGACACACTCTGGGCTGGGTCTGAGAGCTGTAGAATTCACACCAGTTGGGGGTGCTACAGGCACATCTTGGTCTCTGGGGCAGGAATCAGTATATGGCTCTCTGAAGGCAAAGTAAGTCTTCCAGTTCATTAAGATACCACTCACACGCAACAAAATGTTAAGAGAAAGTACCAGAGGGAGCATATTGTATTCCTGGAGGGCAGGGGCAGCAGTATCAGCTGTTTAGCCAGGGCCTTAGGGTGATACTGTGACTTATAATAAAAAAAATATATTTGGTCTTCACTTACTGTTTCTGGCACATAGCTTCTAAAACTCATAAATTTCCTATATTAGAGCCACTGGGATACCTTTTATTATATTTTGTTCCTAGAGCTTGAGATAAAGGTGCAATAAGTGTCTTTTGTTATCCATAACAAGCCCTTTTTAACCATAAGAGCTTATGTTAATGAGTAGCTTTTAGAAAGCTCTAAGGGAAAGCTGATTGCCAGGGGACTTTTAGCTCCACCTCCTGACTTCCAGGGAGGCAAGGGGCTGGTGGCTGATCCAATCACCAAAGAGCAATGATTTAATCAACCATGCCCGCATAATGAAGCCTCCAAAACCCTGAAACGATGGGCTTTGGAAAGCCACCAGGTTAGTGAACATGTGAAGGTGCTGGGAGAGGGCATGGAAGCTCCTTACCCTTTCTTCCATCTGGCTGTTCTGAGTTATATCCTTTTGTAACAGACTGGAAATCTAGTAAATAAGATGTTTTCCTGAGTTCTGTGAGCTTCTCTAAGCAAATTAAAACTCAAGGAAGAAGTAGTGGGAAACCTCTGATTTACAGCCAGTTGGTAAGAAGTACAGATGACAATTTGGACTGGTGACTGGACTTTTAATGGGGAAAGGACGCAGTTTTGTGGGACTGAGCCCTTTATCAGCAGGATCTGAAGCTAATTTCAGATAGTGGCAGAATTGGGTTAAACTGTAGGACCTTCAGTTGGTGTCACAAAATTTCTTGGTGTGGGAAAATCCTCATGTATTTGGTGATCAGACATGTCAGAAGTGTAGTAGAGTACTGAGAGGAGACAAGAGTGTGTTTTTTGTTTACAGTGACAGGAACTCATCAGATAGAATGGCTTCTGGCTGGAACCGTCAAATTTTCAAGTCCAAACTTAATACAGTTTATCACGACTGATTCTAAAGCAATTTAACACATACTGCCATCGCCTGCTACTAAACACATGCACACATGCGCGCGCGCGCGCACACACACACACACACACACACACACACGTGTATATAGGTATACGTGAGTGTACACACCCAGACCTACCCACCCATTTCTTGTATTCTTCCTAGCAGCTCTCAGTTTCTAAACCTGTTTCATCTTTAAAATAGGCAAAATAACAATTCCTCTCTCCCAGAGTCTTTAGGAAGAATAATGAAATGTGATAACCTACAGAGAAGCATTTATATACTACAAAGACATCTACTGATAAAAAGAGTAATCTCTATTTCTTTTAATCACAGCCATAAAGGTCAATGGGCAAAAAAGGAGCCAAGCAGAGAAGAGGTGGCAACACCTTTGCTGGTCTGTACTGCCATGTCTGTGTGGATTTGCTTCAAGTGACAAAGGAACTCTCTGAGAGCAGAAATCATGAAATAAAACAGAAAGGTCTCCTTTCAAGAAGAAAATCAGCTTTAATTAGAGGACAACTGAAAGCAAATGACTTAAAAAGCTAAAAGCACTTGGTTTGATCAGAAGCTGAGCTGTAAATGTCTTTCCCTGTGCTACTGAAGCAGCTGCATTTATCAAGTGAACTAAACAGAGCCCTCACTGGCTGCTGACCCTGGCTGCTGCAAGGACGCAAGTCAGGTTTGCTGTCAGAGGTCACTGTGAAAGGTGAGGATTCTCTTGTCTCTCTTTTTTCTTTTAACCTCAGAGCCTATCTTTCACAATATGAAATAACAACTTTTTTGTCTGCATGGTTTCAAGGTTCGTAAAAAATTTCCTGTATTTTCTCTAGGTCTTTAATCAATATGTAAAAACTTCAGACTAACTGATGGTATTTGAGACAACAGCCTGCTCTACTTCTTTCCTCCCCTCCAAAGTAGTTTAAAAATAGTGTTTCCAATAGTTTCTACATACAGAGTTTTGTTTATTCCTGATAGTGGCAAACCCATCACAGTGACCTGGTATAGCTGTGTGACAAACTATCTAAACCTTCCCACTAGAATTAAGAATGTTCTAACCAGGGGATGGCAGTAGCTGGAGAAGAACCAGTAACATCCGGGGGCAAAGAAAGGCTGTAGGACAAGCAAAACCAGATGAAAACCACCACAACGATCATCCCAAAATCATAAAGCTATTTTCTAAACTCAATTTTGGCCATTCCAAACTATTTTTACACATTTTCTTCTGTATCTTGTCTGTTTCTTTGGTTTAATATTTTCCCTAGTGTCTTACACTGAAAAATTTCAAACACAGAAAAGTTGAAAGAAATATAGTGTATATATCCACCACTTAGATGCTACAATTGACATTTTGTTACTTGCTTTATCACATACCTACCTACCTATTTTTCTATCCATCAATCCATCTTATTTTTTGATGCATTTCAAAATAAGCTGCAGTCAAGACATTTTACTTCTAAAGATTTAAGCATACATATCATTAACTAAATTTTAACATTTGTTTACGGGTTTTTTTTTTTTTTCATTTAAGGTAATACTTGCATTCAACAAAATGCCCAAATCTTGAGTGTACAATTTGATCATTCCAGGAAGTTCTCTTATACCACTTCCCAGTTAATCCCTTATTCAACTCTCAGAGGCAACCACTGTTCTGATTGTTTTTCCACATAGACTGGTTTTTTTCTCCACATAGTTTCCATATAAATGGAATTATACAATATGGGCTCTTTTTGCAAGACTTCTTTCACTTAGCACAATGTTTTTAAGAATTGTTCATGTTGTTGCATGTACCATTAGTCTGTTTCTTTTTTATTGCTAAGTATTATTCTATATTTATGAATGTTTAATTTTTAAAAGTATTTTATTTCCTTTACGTAGGAAGAATTCTACAGAGTTTGATATTTTAAAATCAAATTATTGGAAAATCAATAAATTCTTTCATGAAAAGCAGACAAATATCATTTTAAAGTATCTGACTCTCAAAAATTACAAATGTAGTCCATGAAACAATAGGAATTATGGTCAGACTGAGGAAAATGACCTTTCTAGTGCACACTGCAAGATTAAGAACAAGGGTACTCTCTCATACACAGGGTTAGGAGAAATCAGATTTGGAAAAGCCCGAAGAACTAGCCAAATAATAATCGATTTTTATTAATAGCAAGGTGGGCAAATATAGGAGCACTAAACAAAAGTCAGTATTTTTTTTCTGCTTCTCATTAATAGCAAAAAATAAAAGAGGACCACCTCGTACCACTGCAATCAAAATACTTAAAATATCTTTGAACAAATGTGGTGAGATACATGCAAAATCTCCATAAATCATCATTGAAAGACATGAAAAGATTCAAACAAATAAAAAAAAAGTAAGTTTCTAAGAAGGATTGACTAAACAGTATAACGTCCATTCTTATTCAAGTTAAGTTACAGGTTTGACTCAATGCTGGTAAAAAATCTAACAAGATTTTAGTGTGGATAAAATAAAAAATCCAACAAGATTTTGGTGTGGATTAAATAATTCCAAAATTTAATTTAAAAAATAAAACAAGTGATATGTCCAAATGAGTATTTTTAAATAGGAGAGAGATTTCTGGCTCTTCTAGTCAAGTAACAGAAAGCTTAACAGTCCTTACAGTGTAATTTCTAAAGCAATGCTTGATTCTTAATCAATTACTATTGACTAATAACAATGCCAGCCTTCAAGCTAGAAAACTCAAAGAAAACACATGAAAACAACTATTCAAAACAGACACACAGATAACTAGAATTATAGGCGTTTGGCCAAAAAGAGAGAATAGAGAAATAAGTGGTGTGAGAAATTCATTTCATGGCAAATGGCCTGGAGGGGAGGGGAGACTATGCCCTTCTACAGACATGAAGTCTCCCTACCCTCATTCATCTCCTAGTGTGATTATCTTGTTGTGCTGAGGCTGACCTAGGAGTAACCTGGACTCTACTTGATATGTTTCCAGTGCTAACTTTAAAAGCAACAACGAGGTGTATCTACTCTTCTTCATATGCTTTTTTCTAAAAGTTGTAAATGCACGTTGCCTGAACCCAAGGGCTCAGCCAGCCTCCTTGCTCACTGACCTTCTCAGCCATGGCGTCCATGTAGTCCTGTCGTTGGTACTCTCTGCGGCGCAGATGCCTATATACATGGAACTCTCCACTTCCAGCCCCTGCACTTGAACCTATAGCCAGGACAGTTCAGAATTCTTGATGAACTCCAGTTATCAACAGAGGCTACCCTTAATTAGAAATGACCAAAGAAAGAAACTGAAGTAATGGAAGGGACCATGCCTTTCCTATTACCCAGAATTACCCCAGAATCTAGCATAGTGCCTAGCACAATGTAGGCACTATTAAATATTTGTTGCATGAATGTTGGATGTGATGTCACTAAAAATTCTATTCAGTGACCGGAACCTAGAAGAAAGCCTATGACCTTTCCCTCTCAAAAGATGATTTCATATTTGACATGCTAAATTTCTACTGAGCTGAAAAGATGCCCATGATATGTTAAGTTAAAAAAGCTGATTACCAAATAGTATGTGTAGAACAATTATATTTTTGTAAGAACATTTTTGCTTATGCATGACTGGTTTTGGCTATAAAGAGGTTTGGATGCTATATCACAATGTTACAAGTGAAATGATGAAATTACAGGTGGTCCAAACATTTTCATACCTGTATTATTTATTTTTCTTTATAATTAATATCTGTTAATTTACAACCCAAAATAATAAAACTATTTCCATTTAGAAAAAAATATGAGGCATTATTAAAAACAACGCAGAAGAAAATTCTCTAAAGCCAAACCACAAGCTCTTCGTTTTGAGAGAATACTGGACAAGCGAACATTTTTTTTCCTATTAGAGATCTAATTAATATATACTAACTGCAGGGTCTTTATATCTACACTTCAAAAATTATAGTTACATACACACACACTTTCCCATAAGACATTACCCATTACATCTCGGACAAATTCTGGGGGAGGTCGAGGTGCCCATTCATTCATTTTTTCTGGAATTGGAACTGCTTTGTCCTGAAACGTTTAAACAGGAAAGCGTTTGTAAGTGTAAATCTGGTGACAAAGTCCTATATCTTATAACCAAAGAATTTTAACTAGACTAGTGAAGTAAAACAAGTAAAGCTGCTTTGCTCTTTAGATTCAAAGCTAATTTTATCTTCTTTCCTCTGTCTTAGCTTTACTTCATCCTGTATACTTTGGGGTCTACCACAGCCCACGGCTTTGCCAAGGCTACACCTAACTTTCAAGAGAAAAACTCAGAAACCTAAGTCGTCATTTATGGCTGGAAACTCCAACTTTAACGCTACTACACGAGGAGAATCACCCCTTTCTTGTCAAATTCATATTCAATAGTTTTTATGACCAAGGGTACCGAGGCCTGGACGGGGGAGTGACTTGCCCCAGTGCTTCTCTAACAATAGTGCAGTTTAGAAGAAAATTACCCGTGTGCTAATTCGCGGGTCCTATCTTTCCAGTCTAACGCTTCTGTTCACAAAAGTTAAACTGGAAAAACTCTTAAGAGAATGGAAGCCGCTCCACAGCGCCCTCATCCTGGCTAGGCTCTAAGTGAAGAGCAAAAGAAAGCTGACTCTGGGACAGCCTACTTCTTCCTAAGGACTGGCGCTGGGGTTTGGGTACTCAGTTTCTGAGTTTGGAGGCGGAGGAGGTGGGCCCGGGGGCTCGTAGAGGCGCCGGAACAGAAGGGACTCAGGAAGGACAGTAGAGCCCGCGCCTTGTCTCACCGGGTTCTTCATGAGCCGCTCCAGCTTGAGCTTCTGCTCCTCCGCCGCATTCTTGGGGATGACGAGCGCTTGTGGCTCTTTCTTGGGCCTTGGCGGTCGCAAGGAAGACGCAGCGGAGCTCGCCATAACAACTTTCTCCTTCCTCGGCGCGCACGTATGACGACAGAGCGGCGCGCCCGCGACGCAAGCGCAGTCTCCCCGCTGGGCGGGGCTGGGATGGAATCGCAAGCTGAAAGCAGGCTGTCGAATATTAACGAGGCCGGATGACTTATTTTGATCAGAGCTGTTGATTTCATTTTCTGTTTCTGGGCAAATCCCGGTCCACGGCCCTGGGTGAGGGGTGCCACTGCATGGCCGAGGGTCCGGCCCTAGCCGACCTCCAGTCAAGTGCGCTTCGTGGCTCTGCCCGCAGCCCTGCTTAAGGCTCTCAGCCCCCTTCCCCTGCGCCGGGCCTTTGTCTTGACAGTTACTTGGGTCTGGTCAATTCTCCTATATTTCTGACAATATATTTAAGGTAGCTCAAATAGTCGTGAGCTCCCTGAGGGCTGGGGCCGTATCTCTTTTGTTCACCTCGAATTACTCCGCACCTGGCACCCCGCAAATATACCTCAGCTGAGTCAGCTGAGTGAATGAGCCTTTCTTACGGGAAAGAGAAAAGCTGCCCCTCACATCTTGGAGCTGGCCTGGCACTCAGCTAGGCCTTGGTGTTCTCCTGTTGGACATAAACAATTTCCCAGAACACCAACATCACATGAGGCCATGATGGAACTAAACATAAGACCACACTGTAATGTTTTAACTCATAAGAACAAGAATATCTTTGGAATCAGAAAAAGACTAAACATGTTCCCTGTTCTGGCTAATATGAGTAACTACTGCTTCTTAACAGCATTGGCCTCGATTCATTTCTCCTACTTTAAATATTTAAGACATCCAATCATAGAATTGTCTCTGCTTCCTGACAGCATCTAATCCAGAGTAGAAGCCCGCATACTTACACCCTCTCCCAAATCACTTAACCCAAGCCTAAATCCTATAATATGTCCTCTTTAACACCGTCTTGCGGAAGTTAAATGCAGTTTTCTTCCTAGAAAGAGGTAATAAATCCAAATTGTTCAGGTGCTGGTATGCTCTTGGTAGACTTCATAATTATTTCTTGTTTATCATTTGTTGCCCTCCAGAGAGTAGTTCTATCTTGTTCACTGCTGCATTTCCAGTGTGGTGGGCAAGGCCTGGCTCACAGCAAGGCACTCAAATTTTTGCTGGATGACAGTGGGATCTTGAGATCAGCCACCTCAGAAACTACTGCTGCTGCTACCTGTTTAGCCTATTCAGCCCAGGACAGCTCTCCCACTGAGTGTCGAGGGGTTGGACAGGTGACCCCTGTGACAGGATGCTGTGTTAGCACTCCCGGGCCATTCTTGCTACTTGATAGTCGGTGGTTTTCCAGGGGCCAAGAGTGATGAATTAGAGAAAGTCTTTGCGTGGCCCATGTCTATCACTGGAACCTAGGAAGGGCTTGGCCTGGGTGTGGTCAGGGACACTAGACCCTACATCACACACACCCAGGCACTTTACTTTTCCCCAAATACGCCACAAGTAAAAGACTTTACCTGGAGTGTTGTTTCCTCCCTGGAGAACTCCCACACACCCTTCTTAGCTTGGTTTACGTGCTACTAACTCCATGAAACCTTCTCCGACTGCCACCAGCCCTCTCTTCCAGGCAGAAAGTTACTTCCTTCTTGGTGCTCCCTGTGCTCTGGGTCCCGATGGCTGGTGTGTGGTAGTTACCACAGCATGTCCTCACCATTCTGCCTACCCACAAATCTGGAAGGAGGGCTGAGCCAGAATACCAGCTTCCAATCCTGGCCTAGAGTGGTACTTCCAGAATGCTTGTGGAACAGAGGAATGTAGGAGACAAGGAGGAAGGGAGGGAGTCAACAACTGCCTGAAAAAATAAAGAATGAACGAATGTGTAAATGAGGACCAAGTGATGGATGAATGAATGGATAAGGAAGTTAAATGAGTGAAGATATGAGAAAAAAGTGAACAGTCAATAAATAAATGGATACACCATGAGTGAGTGAGTGAGTGAATGAATGAATGAATGAATGAATAAACACAAGACAGTGCGTTAGCAGAGAATTACAGAGCCAGGAGGACAACCATCTCCCTGGCACTTCCAGCTCAGGGTCTGGCACAGAGCTGGGTGTGAAAGAGTTGGCAATAAAAACCTCGGTCTAAGCCTAGTAGTCCAAGTGTGTTTATCATCCCGATTTACAGAAAAGGAACCGAAGCCCGGAGGGGTGAGTGACTGGCTCAGGGTTACACAGACTCAAACCCAGTAGTCTAGCCCTGGTTCTATGAGGCTCTGAGTGATCACATGACGCACAGATGGCTGGACCAACGCCCTCAGCAGACCTTGGTAGGGTTCATCCCTGTGGCACCCTTATAGGGCGGAGGCCAGATTTGAGATCTTGCTCCTCGAAAGTAAAGGGCACCTTCCGGGACTTGCGGCTCCCTAAGTGAACTCAGACCAGGAGTGTCACCATATCTGACAGCAGAGGGCAGCAAAGCTCCACGCAGGCCCATCTGCAGGTCTCATGCCCTTGAGGCCCAGAGCTTGGCACCTAGGGATTATCTGCTCTGAAAGACACCAGTGCTTTGGAGTCTGGCAGGCCTGTTGCCCATGTCTGGTTCCACCTGGAGTGTGGACTGGGGAAGAATTTAAGCTTTTGAAGGCTGTTTCATTACACTTAAGGTGAGGACAAGCAAACTTACTCTTGATACATGCCTGTGGATAAAATGATGTGACTAATATACAGTGCCTGACATCCATTCTGTTACTTGACATTCTGGGAAAGACAAAATGATAGGGACACAACACAGATCAGCAGTTGCCAAAGGCCAAGGATAAAGTGACCACTTGTCTCAGTTTGGTCCCAGGACTGAGGGGTTTCCCAGGACATAAAACTTTCAGTGCTAAAACCAGGAGAGTCTCAGGCAAAGTGGGACAATTGGTCATTCAAGAGGGGTGGATACTCCTACCTCAATCCTTTGAGTTGTGATTGGTACTTAAGAAGCTAAAACAGCAAAAATGTTTACAACTATTCTGTAATTTGAGTTTCTCACTGAATTAGGGAGTCAGTGGTCTTTCCACGGTGGTCCTGCTATTGATGATGAGAAAACAGTTCCACCAATGAAAATAGAAACAAAGATGAAATACACTCACCTTGGAAAAAGTTTGTTAGTTTCCTATGAACACACATGTACCATAAAACCCAGCAATCTCACCTCCAGGTATTTACCCCAGAGAAATGAAAATATGCGTCTACTGAAAGACCCATATGAACACATAGAGCAGCTTAATTCATAATTGCCCAAACTGGAAGCAACCCAAATGTCCACCTAATTGTGATATATCCATACAGTGATACACTACTCAGCAATAAAAAGGAAGGAACTATTGATATTTGCAACCGCATGGATGATTCTCAAAAGCATTGTACTTAGTGAATGAAGCCAGATTCAAAAGGCTACAAACTGAATGATTCTGTTACTTGACATTCTGGGAAAGACAAAATGGTAGGGACAGAAAACAGATCAGCAGTTGCCAAGGGCCAAGGGAACTTTTTGAGTGACAGACATATATGTCTGGATTGTGGTGGTAGTTACATGAACATACACATTTGTCGAACTCGTTGAACTATATGCTTAAAAGGGGTGAATTTAATTGTATAAAAATTGGACCTCAACACACTTGACATAATAAACAAAGGTCCCCTTGCCATTGCAGGGAAGCCAACTCCCCATTGTCCGGTGACTTCGGGGAGCACTGCTAGTCTTTCACCCATTGTGCCTGCCTGAAGCACCTGTAAATCTGCACTGCCCTGCCCTGTCCAGCAATGGGCCAAGGGGTGGGGGACAGTGTTAGGCTTTCTGAAGCTCAGAGGCCAATGCGGATGAAACCTTCATACTTCTGCCTCTGGGCCCCACATACTCACAGGACAGGGTGTTGGCTGTTCTGGCAAGGCTGATCAGCACTCGTGTGCCAGAGCTCTAAAGCATACCTCATTGAGCAATGGTAGAAGGTACTTAGAGCTGCAACTGGCGCGACCCCCATCTTGAACTTGGACTCCCATGGTTGGGGGACTCTGTGGTCTGCTGGTTGAAAGACGCAGTAGGAGAGATGCATTACTCTGTCCGAGCTGGCCTATGATCTCTCATCCCCCAACACTGTCCACTCCACCTGTGCCTTGCACACCTTCCCAGGATGACCTCCCATGAATATGTGGACCACCCACAAATCTTCTGCTGAGTTCTACATGCATAAGCAGGTCACACTCAAAATGCCCCCAAGCCAATGATAATCAGAGTTGCTAACCTTGACGGGCACTTTTGATATGCCAGGCTCCTATGCATGATCTCATTTAAGTCTTGCAAGAACCTTATGAGATAGACACTCTTTTAAACTTTTATATCATGAAATAAAACATATATACAGAAAATATACATAAACAAAGCATAAAGCTCAATGAATGATCACAAGCAAACACTGTATAACACCATTCTGGTCAAGAATCAAGAACTGGAACATGGCCAGCCCTCACAGCCCACTCCTGACCCTCCAAATCACTACTCTGTGCCTTTCCTCCAGAGGTGACCACTCTCTTGGCTTGAATGGTAATTTCTTCCTTGTTTTTCTTTATGTTTTTACCGTCTAGCCATGCATCTCTAAAGCTCGTTTAGTTTATCCTGTTTTTGGAACTCAGCATACTTGGACTGAATCAGAATGCATTTTAAATAACTTCCTTCTACTTTGTGACTCATCTGTTTACTCTCTTACTAGTATCTGTTGTCATAAAGAAGCTCTTCATTTGAATGAAGTCAAATTTATCATCATTTCCTGTATTTAGGGCTTTTTGTGTCCTATTTCTAATAATTTTTTCTTACTCCAAGGTTATAAAGAAACTCTCCTATTTTATCTTTTAGATGCTCTATTGTCTTGCCTTTCACATGTAGATGTACAATTCACCTCCAATTGTTTTTGGGCTTTGGTGTAAAGTAGGGCCTAATTTTATTTTTTTCCATATTGATATCTAATTTCCCCAGAACCATTTATTGAAAAAATTGCCTTTCCTCACTGTTCTTGTGCTGCATTCCAAGTCTTCTCAATCCAACTTTTATTCTGGGCATTTCTAACAGCATCTTGCTTCAGGTGCACTGCACATCTTTTGCTTTATGCCCTGGGGTCCCGTGGTACTCACACATATCCAGAGCTGCACAGGCAAGGGAGTGAACATCACGTGTGGAGTGCTTAACCAATGGGAACAGGAATTGGTGGATAAGTGCTCCTCTCTCCCACTCCTTGGGTAGAAAATTCTGAAACATATTCTACATGGCATCTCAGAAGGTCTCAATTGGCTCGAGCCCTGAAATGTCCGTAGCAGTGACCAACTCAACAATTCCTTCTCTTATTGGCTTTTATATTTTCCCTGTTTCAATCTTCCTAGTCCCCGACTTTCTGTCCCCTTGAAATGACTTCCCCAAATAAACTACTCATGTTTCTGGAGAGAACCCAGGCTAAGATAGTTGGTACTGGAAGTGACCCAAGAAAGTAGACCCTGAGGATGCAATTATGGGATTAGATTATGCACTGGTCAGGCTGCAATTAGGATCCCTCTACTGGGAGTAAGTGGGTTGGTGATAACCCTTTGTACACAATAGCAACATGATTACTAATACTCTCTCCAATGATTGACTGAGTTGAGAATCTTGTAGAAGGTGATGCCCTGGCCTATGTGCATTGATGACACGTCAAAGGCATAGGGGTATGGGAATTGTAAGAATTGTGCAGTTGGCTGCTTTAACTGCTTTAGAAAGGAGAAAATGCAGGCTTGGTTTAGCCAACCATCAGCTCAAGGCAGGCTATGAAAGTTAAATGGCATTCAAGGTGGCAATTACCACAGAGGAGGCATGCAATACCAGATAGACAAGATGGCTTGTCTAATGGAGGTTATCCAGCCTCTGTCCTAAACCACTGCTGTGATTGCGTAGATGGTCCATGAACAGAGAGTAGCCATATGCAGGGCCGAGGCACAATCTTTGTCTTTTAATTGGAGATTAAACTTACTTAATATAAATTTATAGATTTAAAAAAATTATTATTTTACAATGTATGTACTTTTACACTTGTAATTCTGTTTTTTTTTTTTTATTTAACCTCTTTTCTTCCCTACTTTTTGATTGTTTAGGTATTTTTACTTAATTTTTCCTCCTCGGTTAGTCTCAAATTTATACACACTTTATTGTTCTTTAAGGATTGTCCTAGAGATTGTAATATATAACAGACTTAGCAAAGTCTAAACTTAAATTGTAGTTTTACCTTCTTTAGGACAATACAATGACCTTAGGACACCTTAAATTTTTGTGAATTTTGCATACAATTTCATATATGTTAGAGGGTATATTATGGTTTATGATATACCTCTATATATTGTATTCTCCATATATTGTACCTTCGCTTTTGTATTTTCTGTACTTTTGTTTCTCTATGTTTCATTCTGTACATTGTCTTCTGATGTTTTTTAGTTGACCAATACTCTCTTCATAAATATATATAATTTGTTATGAAATCCATCCATGGAATTCTTAATTTAAGTTATTGTATTTTTTAGTTCTAAGTTTTCTGTTTGGTTCTTTTTCAGGTTTTCTATGTCTTTTTTTTTTTTTTTTTAATGCCTACAGCACTTGGTCTTCCTAGGTGGTCTCCCATCCAAGTACTAACCAGGCCTGACCCTGCTTAGCTTCCGAGATCAGATGAGATCAGGCACGTTTAGGGTGGCATGTCCATAGACTGCTATGTCCTTTTTATGATGTCCAGTTCTCTGCTGAAGCTCTTGATTTCATCTTACATTGCATATTAAAAAAAATGTTTTTTGTGCTGATAATTCCAATATCTGAAGTCCCTAAGAATCTGTTTCTATTATATGTTGTTTCTTCTGGACTTCCTCCGTGATATCTTGTCTTCTAGTATGCCTGGTTATTTTTAAATGGATATTTAAGTTTATGTTAACTACCTCCAGACAGGATTTAAATTTGCTTCTGTCAGGATACACATTGCTAGTGCCTGAGAGTTCTAGTAGTTCCTGATTATTATAATTCAATTTCAGAAATTAAGATCATTGGAAGCTAGACTTCAGTCTGTATGAGATCATTTATTTCTGGTTTACTCTGACTCTTAGGATGTAGCCTTTTGTGGTTTTCACTTCAAAGCACAGAGACTTTAATAGCAACTCTGGCAGTTCCTGTATTCAAATAATTGTTCCCTAGCCCAACAGAGAGCTGTCAAAAAGCTCCTCAGATTCTCAGACATTTATCCTTTTCTTCCAAATTGGCAGACAACTCTAGGAAAATGTGGCCTGAAATGTTGGGCTCACTCTGGATTTCTGATGTCTTCCAGACCTTTGCCTCATAATTCTTCTCTACTTCTTTAATACTCCAATGCTTCGAGCAGATGTTAAGTATATACATTTTGGTCAGCTTCTTCACTGGGTAGGTTGGTTGGAGGTAATGTCTCATTACCAGGGATGAAATCTTAGTAGTAGATACTATCTTTTTATCCCCATTTTTCAGATAAAGAAACCAGGCTCAAAGAAGTTAAGCAACTTGCGCAAGGACACATTTTAGAACATGACGGGGCTGGGATAATGACACAGAGTCTGACCCTAAAGCCTATGTTCTTAATTGTTATGCTATAATGCCACTAGGCAGACCAACTCCTTGGTTAAACTTCTTGATGCATTGGGCTCTGCTTCTTCCCTGCAGCTTGCCTCACCTCTTCCCTCTCTATTACTCAGGGCCCGCAGAGAACCCAGCCATGCCTGTTTGGCTAGTCCGTTAGCCTCATTTCACTTCATGCAGGCCTCTACCCTGGGGCAGGGCAGAACTATGTACAGAAAAGAAGTTCAGTTACAATTAGAGTATGATGAGATGGGGGCAGGCTTAGACATTGCCTCCCCTTACTGGGGCTCTGCATAGCAGCTGAGTTTGCATGAGCTTTATTTGGAAGTCGTCCACCCTTTGCTGACTCATATGCAGCTTGGGTCAACTCACACTCTGTAATTGCTTCTATTTCTCTTGAAGCTGCTGCAGAGTGGGAGGGGGCCATGTGTGGGACCTGTTAATTCTCCTTGTTGAATTTCTTTGTTAGGACACCTCTGTCTCACTGGCTGGTCCAGATAAGCTTGGACCAGGAATGTGACTCACTCCTCTTCAACTCCCTGGCAGCCCCAGTGTGATCATCAGGGCCTGCATCATTGTCTTTAAGGACCTTCCATCCAACTTCATAAGGAAGAGAAGCCATCAGTCATGAAGGTTGCTTATTCTTCTTCATCTTTCCCCTCCAATAGTTGACATTTCACCCCCACTTCCATCCTGTCTCACAGCTATAAAGACCACAAGCTTTGGAAGTATAGCGACTTTGGTTTAAATCTTGGATCTGCCATTGACAGGTTATTTGACCTTGAGTGAGTCATCAATCATTTTAGGCCTTATTTCTGTACCTCCAAAATGTGGATAATCACACTTATCTCATGGAATGGTTGTAAGGGCCAATTAAGATCAAATGTGTGAATAGGACACAAGCTAGAATTCATCAAATGAAGGCTGGTATGTAACCATCACCTTTGCATGGCCAATCCTACCACCTGGACTCTGCAACCTATTTCTCAAGACCCTCTAGAAGTGGCTCTACCAGTGATTTTTCTGGTATTCTCACTCTCTTCTTTAACATATAGCCATGCTCTATCTTCCTAGACTCTACATCCTTCTCTAGATACTCTCCTTACCTTCACCAACAAATTTCTGCTTTAAAAAGTTTTAAATTATAGATATAAAAATAATCTTGAGAGACCACAAAGTAATTCCCATGTTCCCATCACCTAGCTTCAACAAGTATCAACATTTTTTTTTGTTCTGCCCTCCCACCCCTGCCCCTCTGAAGTACCGTGAAGCGAATTCCAGATATCATATTGTTTCATCTGTAAATACTTTTGGATGCATTCCTAACAAATAAGAACCTTAAAAATACATAATACTACCTAACAAAATTAACAATTCCTTAGTATCAATCATCTAATACCCAGTCAATGTTTTAATTTTCCCAATTGTCTCGAAAAATTATTTTACAGATGGATTATGACATTTTAGTTTTAAAGTCTTATCTATATGAGTTCCCCTCCTTTCTTTTTTATGACAATTGTTTATTGAAGAAATACAATATTTTTTTCCTATAGAATTTCTCAGTTCTGGATTTGGCCAAATGCAATTTTTAATATCTTTGATGTGTTCATCTTTCCCCTTATTATTATTAACTTTTTCATAAACTCATAGTTGATCTAGATACTTGATTAAATTCAGGTTCAATTTTTTTTTCTTTTTTTGTATCATAAGAGGTGCAGTCTTCTTTCCATCATCTCACCTGAGTGTCCCCATTGTGACTGGTTGTCCTGCTTTTAGGCATGTTAGGATTGAAGGGGTTAGAAGTTGGCAGTCAAATCCATCAATTATAAAGCTCCAAAGACTTTACCTAATGGTTTTTGTAGCCTGTACTGGTTGTTCCTGGATCCATTATTTCACTGAATGTTACAAAATGTTGAATTTCTAATTTTATTATTCCTTATACATTTATTGGCTGATATTTTTCTCTAAAATTGCCCATTTGGTTATCCTGTATAGAAGATGTTATTGATGCCACAACTCATATCTTTTGGCAAACTTTTGAGTTCACCATATACACTGGGAGTTGCTCAGAAGCGCCCATGTCTTTCTGATTGCCTAGATATAGCATCTCAGTTGCTGAGAATCTTATTTATGTTATAGCTTTAGATCTTGAAAGATATGGGGGTAATGGCAATTATATGAATTGTGGGTTGGCCAACTTTTCTTTTCTGTCCTAAAAAACTTGAAGAAAGAGAATAACAAGCTCAGAGTAGTCCATGAACTCCAACACCCTAAGAATGCCTACATTGCAGCACCTAAGAAAACTCTCATCTTCAGTAGCCAAAGAAAAGTCTATGCCGAAAATCAAACCTAGTAGAAGAGAGAGATGTCACCAAAGTAATATTTGAAGAGATAATGGCTGTAAAATTTCTAAAATTTATGAAATACACGAATCCACGTATTGGAGAAGCTCAGTAAACCCTAAACAGGATAAATACAAAGAAAACCATACCTAAGCATACCAGAGTCAAACTTCTGAAAACCAAACAAATAAAGAGAAAAATCTAAAACAGGTAGAGGGGAAAAAATACATATTAAATTCAGGGGAACAATGGAATAATGGTTTACTTCTTAAAGTTAATTATAGAAATCAGAAAACATGAAATGACATGTTTAAAGAGATAAAAGGAGAAAACTCTGCTAATCTAGCAGTCTGTGCCCAGTGAAAATCTTCAAAAATTAAGGCCAAAATTACTAGACTAACAAAAGCTGAGAGACTTTGTCTCCAGCAGACCTGCACTATGAGACCCCCAGTCCAAAGGAAAATAATCGCAAATACTCGCTTGGACCTTCAGGAAGGAAGAAAGAAATCTGAAATGGGTAAATAAATGGAAAAATTAAAAAGATGTGGAAAGCAGCGTGGTCGTTTCTCAGAAAAATTGAACATAGAATTACTGTATGATCCAATTACTGTAATTCAACTTCTGGGTGTATACCTAAAATAATTGAAAGCAGGGACTTGGACAGACATTTGAACACCAATGTTCATAGCAGCGATTATTCATGAGTCAAAAGGTGGAAACGACTCAAATGTCCATCAACAGATAAGTGGATATATACATACAGTGTTATATACATACAGTGAAATATTATTCAGCTTTAAACAGGAAGGTTTACAACAAAGTGGATAAATCTTAAAGACACTATACTAAATGAAATAAAGCAGAAACGAAAGACAAATGTGGCACAATTCCACTTATGTAAGGTATCTAGTGCAGTCAAATTCATAGAGACAGACAGCAGAATGGTGGTTGCCAGGAGCTGAGGGAATTGGGGATGTGTGTGCGTGAGGAGGGAATGGAGAGTTAATGTTAAATGGGTAGAGAGTTCCAGTTTGGGAAGATGAAAAAGTTTTGGAAATTGATGGTGGTGATGGTTGCACAAGAAAGTCAACGTACTTAACGCCTCTAAACTGTACGCTTAAAATGGTTAATAGGGTAAATCTTATATTTTGTATATTTTGCCACAATAAAAATATTAAAACGACTGTTAGTTGTTTAAGGAGATAATGATAACAGTGTATACTGAGGTTTCTAACATGTGTAGAAATAAATCATGTGATGACACAAAGGATCGGGGGGAAAAGGTGTAAATGAAATTATTCTAAAGTTCTTATATTTTTCCTGAAGTGGTAAAATACTAATTCAAAGTAGATTGTAAGGCATATTATCATCTCTAGATTAACCAAAAGAAAAAATATAAAAAGTTATAACCAAAATGCCACAGAGGAAATAAGTAGGATGACAAAAATAATACTTGATTCATCCAAAAGATTAAAGGAAAGGAAGAACAAAAAACAAATGGAACAAATGGAAAACAGGTAGCAAGATGATAGACAAGCACATTAAATTTAGTGTCCTAAACACTCCAATCTCCAAGAGACAGAAATTGTCTGATTGGATTAAAAAATACAATAGAAATATAGTCAATAATGTTATAATAACTATGTATGGCGTCGGATGGGTACTAGACTTATTGGGGTGATCACTTTGTAAGGTATATAAATGTCTAATCGCTATATTGTACACCTGAAACTAATATAATATTGTATTTTAACTGTAACTGAAAAACAAAAAAAATTACTAAGCAAATTAATACAATAAAAATCATAAAAAAGGGTGAAAAATGAGAACAGAAACCAACAACAAACTAATTATATTCTTTTTACAAGTGACACACTTTAGGTATAAGGACAGAGATTGAAAATATAAAGATCTAAAAATGTATACCCTACGAATACCAAGTCTAAGAAAGCTAGAGTGGCTATATTAATAACAAAGTTATTAATACAGGCCTGTTCTACCCAGTGCTCTAGAGTGTGCCTAGAAGGATTAAACCCCAGTTACCCATGACAACAATCTGGTCTCTAATGCACTCTTCATTGGCTTTTCTCCCTCCTCTGTCTCACTTTTCCCATCTATTCACTTGTGCTTCCTGGGATTACCTCCCAAATAAACTACCTGCCACTCAAGCTCTTATTAAAAGATCTGCTTTTGGAACCCAAACTAAGACTCTCTGAAAGAGAGTTTGAACACAGAAGGCAACATAAACGCATTATTCTTTCCCTTTATTTACCCATTTTCAAATAATGAGTTGGTGCTCCAAAGGTGACCAGTGAATTCTTTTTCTTTAGTGTCATTATTAATTAATGAACTTGAATACATTTTATATTTTTAAATAAACTCGATTTATCAGAACTGTTTCAGTTTTACAAAAAATTGCAAAGATAGTACAGAGTTGCCGTATACCATGCATCCAATTTCCCCTATTATTTATGTCTTACATTAGTGTGGTATATTGTTCTAATGAATCAACCAATATTGAGATGTCTTTATTTACTAAAATTCATACTTTATTCCGCTTTCCTTAGTTTTTACCTAATGCCCTTTTTCTGTTCCAGGAGCCCATCTAGGGTGCCACACTACATTTCACTGTCATGTCTCCTTAGGCTCCTGTTGGCTTTGACAGTTTCTCAGACTTTCCTTGTTTTTGATGACCGTGACAGTTTTGAGTCCTGGTCAGATACTTTGTAGAATGTCCCCTATTGTGATTTGTGTCTGATGTTTCCCTCTTAATTAGACCGGAGTGATATTTGAAGTGTTATAATTTATTGCAGCCATTTTTCAGGTCGTTGCAGTTTTGGTCAGTAGAAGCCTCTGTATGCTGGCTCCTGTGTCCTTTTGAAAAGACCCTACTAGTCTTTAATTCTATCTTTGCTTTATGACATAAGATTTTTCTAGGTTTATCTTCTATGTTATCTCCCACAAACCTGGAATCAGCCATTTCTCCCCAAGTCCCTAGTTCCTTTTAGTGGGAAATGGTATTTGGAGATCATAGGCAGCAGAATGCTATTGTTATTTAGTTGTTGTTATAGTTTTCGAAACTTTTCAGGGGGCAGAACTAGGAAATGAGTATTTTGTGGTATTTTTCTTTTTCATGGCTTGCCGGGGAAATGGAAAACAGACTCAAACTGGTAGCTCGAGGTGCTTGCTGAAGGAGCCTTGTTACTCTCAGTTCGTATAGGAAGCACTCTTAAATCAATGTTGATCAAACTTCCACTGTGCCCTAACTCAAGCCACCTCTAGAGACAAGGTTCCTCTGAGGTTGGCAATGAGTGTGATTGATGGAGTTCCAGAGAATCTAGTTTCAGATGAAACACAATTCTGAATCAAGATTACTGTGTACAACAGAACAGAACAAAACAAAACTTCTGTGCTTCATCTGAGAAAATACACTTTCTGAAACATTTAACATCATTTTTCTCTCTCAAGGAGGAGTTCTAGTAGATCTGATAGCAAAGAGCTGAATGATAAAAACTTACCTGGTGGGCAATCTTTTTCCTGTCTTGGAATGAAAACTTAGTTTTTTATTTTTTTATTTTTTAGGCAAGGCAACTCTGGTTTTCCCCACAAATTGCAAGGACCTTGTCAGCTTACAATTCTTTATTTTTTATTTTTTACACTTACAGCACCTGATCATCCTAGGTGGTCTTGGGATGAAAACTTAGACAGGTGCCATTGTCCTTCTGTTTGCCCCTAAAGGGTCCTCTTGTCACTGTAAGTCACTAAACGCAGTCTCAATTCAGACAGAGTTGAGACTCATCCTCAGACTCACTGAGGGGTATCAAACAAGGCTGACAGATTTGGCTGATAAAGAAAACACAAGATCTTTTTAGATTCAGACAGTTTATCATTTACATAGAGAGAAAAAGCAAGATCAGCAATGATATCAGCAGCCAGTGACCCTTGCTCAACAGGATGACATCAAAACATAAGATGACAGTGCAATAGGAGGGGTAGGGCACCCTTCTGCTGAGAAGCCAATTTCATGCTACAGCCCAGCAGTTCGATTGCCTGCAGCTGCACACTAAGACAGGTGAGGCAGAAAACCTTAGACCATATTAAAACTCAGCAAGAGATGAGAAATGCCTCAGGACAGCTTTCATGGAAGACAGGGATGCAGCTCCTCACAATCTTTCTATGTGCTCATGTCCTGGGAGGGCCACAGGGCATTTTGCCAAGGTTTAGGTCAGCTGTGGTTAAGCCTTGCCTACATGGCCCATGTAGAGACATGCATGGTTGCCAGGGCACTATGACGGAGCTATCTCCTTCCAAGTGTTAAGACTTCTCTTCCAACCCAGCTCAGGTTGGTGGCAGGAGAGAGCCTTCAGTCCAGGAAGGAGACTGTGGATGGATTCTGCCCAATCTCCTTCCTTATATCCTTCCCCACATACCAGCTACTGTTTTGACCCCAAAAAGATAGGAGGTAGGAGACATAAGGCAAGGAGATGGTTCTTCCGTGGCTGGATGCCTTGGCATTTTGTGAGCTTGGTTAAAGTCTAGAGCTGACTCCTTCTCCTGTATGTACTTTCTTGATTCCTTCAGAGTATTCAATACTGGGTCTCTCTGAGGCACTTCCTGTGATGTGATCCACAGGAAGTACTCATGTCTGTCTTCTCTCAGAAATTCCAGAAGAGCTGCCTCCTCGATCCTGAAGCCACAGACTGCTTTAGCTTTTTCAGACATGAGAAGAACAGTCCACTCTTCCTCAACTTCAGGAAGCATGTGGAGAGCACCACTGTCAACCCTGCATCCTTGGGAGGAGCTTAGCGCAATTCTAGCTCCCATTCCCTGTCTCTTCTCTCTCAACTCTTCCATATACTTGATGGGGAAGCAGACTCAGGAGACACAAAATCGGCCCACGACTGTTTCCTTTGTAAATCCTGCAGCTGATGATCTGTCTCTGGCATTTCATATCTATCACCATTTTGAGTCTCGGAGGAAATTTTTAACATCACGGCGCTCACGTCCTAAGATATTTGTCCCTTTTGAGTATCATAGACTCACAGTCTTTTACAAACTCAACTTATTCCATTGACCATAGTTTTAAATTTGTTTTTGATGTGCAATTGCCACTCTTTGGCCAGTAGCTATCCCTTTAAACTGGCTCTTCGTTCTTTGTGATGATGTATTTCCAGTTAGCCTTGAAAACATTCTTACTTTCTGACAGCAGGATGTTTTAGGCCTAGTTTGAGGTTTTCTGCTTCAAACATGGAATCAGCTACTGTTTCCAAGGAGCCTTGCCCTGTGTATTCAAACACTGTATTAGAGGCCAAAATTTGGGCGATAAAAATGCAGATTTCTATGGTTTCACATTAGTACTGGGGGCATTGCAGGATGACAGAACAAAGAAATTACCCTTTGTTGAAAAACAAAAAAGATAATGACTTTATGTGGCTATTTTAAACTTAGTTATAATTTTCTAAGCCCTTTCTTCTGTTGATTATGATGTGTCCTGATATACTCTTCTTCATGTTTCCTGCACTTAGGATTTATTGAGTTTCTTGGATCTGTAGGTTTACAGTTGGCATCAAATTTGGAAAAATTTTGGTCATTATTTTTTCGAAATTTTAGTTCTCTTTTCTCTCTTCTCTCCCCTCCTTTGAGGACTCCAATTATATGTGTATTTAGCTGCTTGAAGTTACCCCCCATTCTCTAATGTTCTGTTCATTTTTAAAACAGCTTACTTCATTTAATTTATTTTTTATTTTGGGCGTACATGCTATAAAATTTGCCATTTTAACTTCATTTTGCAGTTCTTAAAGGAAGATTTATTTGACAAGTTTCACTTAGTACAATACACCTAAAAGGAAATCACAATACAACAGAAGATTTAAATCAAGGCCTCAGAATTTCACATAAAAACCAAGATCAAAATCCTAAAGTATTGATATTGCATCTCAAATTTTCCTAATTCACTTAAAAAAGCTTAATACATGCCTTAGAAGTTATTAAATGAAACTAGAATTAATAAACATGTCAAATGTTTTACTTTTAATTGTAAACACAGTTCCTACATTGTTTAAAAAAACAAACAAACATGTCTTTTTAACATGATTCCGTAGTGTTCAATGTCATGTGACAAAGGAGCAACATTTAACAAAATTCAACTGCTTTAACCTATACACACTTAGTGCTTAAGTACATCCTGCAAGAGAACTGACTTGAGAAAAGCTAAAAATTGTTTATAGTTATAGTTTGCTCAACTTAGTTCTTACATCCTAGATGAATGCTTACGTTCAAAAACACTGAATCTTAAGTCTTTAAAACAATCCCGATTTCCACTTAGAATAAGAATAAATCAAAAGCTGGTATTGCAAAACTGTTAAACTTAAGTTTTGTTTTCTTCTTTAAAAAAAAGTTGACCAAGAGTCAGTGATGGGGTCAATTACATTCCCCATCCCCCGCTCACACTGGATGTGCTGTCATCCCTTCCATTCCATTCACTCCCAGAGACAGCTGGCTTCCACTACTGTCCTAGCTGCTGCTCTTGGTTCCTTGGCTGCCTGTGCAATGTTTGATTGATAATCACTGGAGTTTTCCTGTAATACTTGATCATTTCCTGTAACTCATGCTGTTCTAGCTGTCACCATGTTTTAACCATTTTTAAATGTACAATTCAGTGGCATTAATCGTTGTGCAACTATCACTGTTATTCATTTCTAAAACTTTTTCGTTACCCCAAACAGAAACTCTGTAACCATTGAGCAATAACTCCATTCCCTCTTCCTCTAGTAACCTCTGATCTACTTTCTGTCTCTATGTATTTGCCTGTTTTAGGTATTTCATATAAATGGAATCACATCATATTTGTCCATTTGTGTCTGGTCTGTTCACTTTTTAAAATTAAATTTATTAGGGTAACATCGGTTAGTAAAATTATATAGGTTTCAAGTATAAAATTCAATAATACATCTTCTATATATGGCATTGTGTGTTCACCACCCAAAGTCAAATCTCCTTCAGTCACCATATATTTGATCTCCTTTACCATGGTCTGTTCATTTTTATTCAGTCTTTTTTCTCTATGTTTCACTCAATTGCTATGCCTCTGAGTTCACTAATCTTTTCTTCTGCAGTGCCCAATCTACTATTAATAGGATATCGGGCATTTTTCTTCTCAGTCATTGTGGTTTTCTTCTCTAGAAGCTTGATTTGGGTACTTCGCTATGTCTTCCACATTTCTACCTAACAAGTCCAATCCTTCCTCTTGCTTCTTGAATATATATAGTTATGACAATTGTTTTAATGTCTTGTCTACCAATTCTATCATTAGTGTCATTTCTGGGTCAGATTTGGTTGATTCATTTTTCTCTTCATTACAGGTTATATTTTCCTTTTTATTCGCATGCCTGATAATTTTTATTTGGATGTCAGACTTTATGACTTTTACCTTGTTGGAGACTGGATATTTTTTTATTCTTCTAAATATCCTTGAAATTTTGTCCTGGGAAACAGTTAAGTTACTTGGAGAATTTTGTTTCTTTTGGGTCTTTCTTGCTTTTAAACTTTGAACCAGAGCTGTTTCATTTAATTTCCCTCACTACTGAGGCTAGATCCTTCATACTGTAACTGATGTTCTCTGAATTTGAGGTTTCCCACTCTGTCTACTGGACACATGTCCTATTGTTGGCCTTTATGGTTACTGGGCAATGTTCTCACTAATCCTTTTGGGTGGTTTGCTCCTTGGCTTTTGGTAGTTTCTTTGCATGCATGTGCTGCATGTGCATTTAATATTCTCAACTGAATGCTCAGGGAGAGTTCTCTGAAGGTCTCCATAGTTCTCTCACTGTGCAGCTCTTTTCTTTCTGGTACTTGTCCTGCAAACTCCAGGTATTTTGACTTCCTAGACTTCTGGTTCTGTCTACGCAGCTTGGAGAGACTGCTGGGCTCTTCCTGGTTCCCCATCCCTGCAACGCAGCCTGGACACTTTCTCCACACAGTAAGCTGGGACAATTGCAAGGCTCACCTCATGTGTTTCCTGCTTTTCAGACATCACTGTTCTCCATTGCCCGATGTCCAATGTTTTGAATGCCATTGTTAAGAACCCCTATATTTGGTCTGTGCTACCCCCTCTTGACTGAAGCAGAAGTCTAGAAGTCCTTTTATCTACCATTTACTTCATTTTAAACTTTAGAAGAACTAATGTGATCTAATATTTGGGCTGAAAACACACACACACACACACACACACACACACACACAGAGAGAGAGAGAGAGAGAGAGAGAGAGAGAGAGAGAGAGAGAGAGAGAAAGTGTGTGTGTGTGTGTGTGTGTGTGTTATGGATTTTATTTTTAGCCTAAATACCCTGGAATAAGATTTACAGCATATAAACCTATATATTTCTTATTTGAAAAGAAAAAGAAATTATAGTCATCCCCTAAGGGGACACCAGAAAATTGAAAAGTATAAGGTACCTAATTAGGTGCCCAAATGAGTAAAGTAATAAAAGAGAGACTAGTGATTAAGAACAAGGTATAAATTATTTGAGGTATGTTTAAATTGTTCTTTAATAAATATATGAAACTTCTGGATAAAAGATATGCCTCTCTTCAGCATTACTGCATAATGCTAAAAGCTTTTCAAAGTAGCTAGACCAATCTATATCTCTCTCACTCCATTAAAAGTTCTCATTGATCTAATTTTGGCTACAAGGGGTATTGAACAACTTTAATTTGTGCCAATCTGTTGTGTGTAAATGGTAATTTGTTTGGGGTGTGTATATGTGTGTATGTGCGTGTGTCAAAATATAAATAACAAAAGTTGCCATTTTAGCCATTTTTAAGTGTACAATTCAGTGGCATTAATTACACTCACAATGTTGTACAACCACCACCATATCTATTCCCAAAACTTTTTCATCACCCCACATAGAAATTCTGTACCTATTAAGCGATAACTACCCAATCCTTCTCCCAAGAGCCCCTAGTAACCTCTAATCCACTTTCTGTCTCTGTGAATATCATGATGTTCTTTAAAGCTCCTCAGCAGCAAACTTTAATCTTAATTAAGTTACAAAACATCTTTCCAACTTATAAAACTTCAAGTTAAAATTATAATGCATAAATCTCTGTGGACATAAAACCTTTCATTTTTTTTTTCTTGTAATCAGTTCTCTCCATCCAGTCCAAAACAGGGGGAATACGGTCAGTGAGAATTTTCCAGAATCACACAAACCTCTACTCATCTCTACTCACCTCTACTACAAACCTCTACTCACCTCTACTCACCTGGGTCCTGGTCCAATTTGTTTTGCAAGATTGGGATTCTTGATCATGTTAAAATAGATTGGGAGGTTAATTTATGCTGCAAGCTGACTGTCAGATCAAGGACCAGCTGAAGGCTTTTGGATGGTGGGCATCTGCTTCCTCATCACATCATTGTCTCCCTGGCATTTCTGAATATTCTATTTCAAATACATGTAATTTGCCTTCACTCCTTAGAGCAGAGTTGTTAACCTGAGGTCCTGAGATGGTTCATGAATAAACCATTCACTAAGTGGGTGAACTTGAATGGGAATAAAATTCTATCTTTTTTTTTAATTAACCTCTAACTGAAAGTTGTATTTCTTTCATTGAAGGAGAAATCACAGCAGTATTAGCAGCACCTGTCACTTTGCCATGAGTAGAAATCAGGGATATTTTCAGATCACATCTTGGTTGTTGCAAAAACTTTGAAGTGTCATTTACACTTATCATTTTTTGAAATTACGGTAATTAGAGCCATGCTAGAGCTTGCTACTTAAAGTGTTAATAAAGAAGTGCATATATTATCCTACCACAAGTTAAAATATATTTTAAATTACTTTTTTTTATTATATTTAACATTTGACTGAATTTCAGTATAATTAGTTTCCTTTGCAAATCTACGCGTTTTACTTCACAAGTTTTAAAACATTATTCTGAGTGGGGGTTTCGTAGGCCTCGCCAGACTGCCTAGGGGTCTGAGACTCAAAAGAGATTAAGAACCCCTAACCTTTTGCAGGGGCACTGCAGAAACTCTCCACCTGGAGGATGGCGGTTTTGGCAAGATGCCTCTTTTCCCCTTTTTACAAGGTTTTGGGAGAATGATTGAGAGTCACTACTCAAAATTTATATTTGTGCACCGCTTTATAGTCTCTTAATACTAAGCATATAAGATTCCCCTAGATCCCAGAAATTTTACCTCTATCCCCAAAGGGCTCAAATTTGGCTGAGTTAGGAGCACCTGCCAGAAGAAACTATTTGTTTGAATCATTGCTGGTACACCAATTCTATCTCTAAAGGAATGTTCACCTTTGGGGCCATAAAGTACCCGGCTCTGCATTTCAATGGGGCAAACACAGGTATGGACCCCCTGCCCTCCCGTACGTAGCACAGTACCTCCATTCCCATGGCAATGACCTCCTTGGAGCAAATTCAGCTTCATGTCTGGGAGAAAGAAACAGCATTTTTCCATTTCTCGGTCTGGCTGATGGGTTAAGGAAGGGAAAACCCATTCCATGTGGTCAGGCCTGGTGCCCTCCCAGGGGCATCCTGCACCCTTGGTTTACCCTGGATCCCTCTGAGACCAGGTCACCCTTGGTCAAGCTCATGGGCCAGGATCTAGCCTCACTGCGGACCTGCCTCTAGGTAGAGGGACTTACCCAAACAGAATGTATAAATAGCAGTGGCTTACTTCCCCACAGCTCTGAGCTCTTCTTAGAGACTTCGGGTAGCCAAAATTACCCTTCCGTGGCTCAGGTAGGGGACACCTAACCCCATCTCTTACCTGAGGAAAGAGCTGGGGGATCTGACAGCAAAGTGGTGGTTGGTTTAGGAGTCACTTGGTGGAGACAGCAAGCTGTCTCTTCCTTCTATCCTAGGTGTGGGATTGGATTTCATGTTCTCCACAGCCCTTCCCGTGGAGTTATCCAAGTGGATCCAGCGGGGGTCTACTGTCCCTCAAGCCTCAAGTCTCTTCCCCCATCTTTTCCCGCTTCCCTTTCCCATCAGTCTACTGATGATCTTTTCTCCGTCACCGTTCTCCTCCCCATCTTCTGCCCTGGCCCAGCTCATCGGCCCTCCTCCAGACCTATAGCAGCCTCCCTGGCCCCCAGGCCTCATTTCCCCCGACTTCCAATCCGTCCTCCCACACACTCTTTATTGCCTAGCCCCAGGGTGATCTGTCCAAAACTCAACACTGACCCTATCTCAGTTCCCATTTCAAACTGGCTCTGGCTCCCTAATGCCCTTCAATTATGGCCTGACTCTCAAGGCCCTATCAGCCCTTCTGGTCTTATGTCCCCTTCCCTGTCCCTTGTACCTGCAGTCAGTCCCCACCCCACCCACCCCACCCACCCCACCCCACCCCAATGTCCTCCATCAGCCTCTGTATGGCCTCAGTGCATGGGCCCTCTGTGACTGCCCATCACACTGTGATGGACCTGATTTGCTGCCCACCCAGCTACCCCACGGGCGTGGTGGGGCACAGAGCAGGCACCAAAATGCTTGCTGAGAAGCAAAGGAACCCCCCTGAAAATGTTGTTGCTATCTATGCAGCAGCTGTGGTTTCCCCAAAGTCCCACTGAGTCTGGCTTTCTGGAAGTACCACTTTCAGTGACAAGCCTGAGGGTCTTGCTGTGGGGGCCACACTGTGGAGAGAGCCCCCTTTTTACTTGACCTGCTGCTGGGTCTTAGTGCCACATCCCTTGGGAGAGCCTGAGGTGGTGGCTGTCATCTTCTCTTCGTTCTCCTCTGAATTCATTTTAACCTGGGAACACCTCAGGAGCAGTGCCTGACTGCCACCCTTAGGGTGGGCGCAGACCCTTTCCCACATTCTTATACTCTGGGCCCTCAGTTTAGCAAAGTAACAGCTGTCAGTACCTTGCCTACTTCCATGCTCAGATTCCTGCTTTGGACACTTGGCAGGTGAAGTGACCTCCAAGGCAGCTGACTGTGTCAGAAGGGAGGGACATGACGGCCTGAAGGACAACACGTTCTGTGTTCAAGTCCTAATGCCACCCCTGAGGTCACCTGAATGCTTCCAAGGGGCAAATCCACTGAGGAGCAAGGATGAAGCCTCAGGCTTGGGGGTGATGTCTGCAGCTCAGCCATCTTGCTGGAGAGGAAGAATCTGTTCAGAGATCCAGCTGAGAGGCAGAGACAAACAGAGCTCTCACCAGCCCCTGGCCTCTGTCCAGCCGGAGCCTCACCCCAGACCCCCACACCTCCCACCCGCTCTTGTCCGAGTGGGATGGGGTTTGCACTTGGCCTGGCATAGACTCCAAACTACCAGGCCACAGGGGCAAGAGTGCAGAGAGGCTCCAGCCACACAGATGGAGATGCTGAAAGCTGAGGTACAGGCTGTTTTCTGGGGCAGTGGCCTTGTACCCCCCACTTCTCCGTGGTGGCAGCAGGAATGATGCTCAGCCACTTCCCAGTCATTTTGTGAGTCAGGACTGGGTACCTAGAGCAGCAAAGCCTTGGGAGCCCACTGAGGGCATTGGTACCCTCATAAGGGTGAAGTGGGCATCATGGGGGTGTCCAGTTGTGGTCCCAGGAGGATCAGCTGTCATAGGGTCTGAAATGCATAGCATGGACACAGGCCCCCAAGGATACTCCTGGGCAGGGGAATCATGGGTCTGTGGCCCCCTATGGAGGCAGAGTTTGGGTTGGGGGAGGGGGAGGTATACTTTGGCTCAGCAAGAACAAGATCCTCCCCAGAGGGAGCACTACCTGAAGGTTGGGGTGCTGAGACTTCTAGCAGGCTGTGTCTCCAGGGTGCTAGAGCTGAGCCTCCACCTGCAGGGAGGCATGGGGTAGGGGTGGCAGGGAGGCCCCGCTAAATCACTTTCAAGTTTGAGTCTAGGTCAAATCAGCCTCTCTCAAGTCCAATCCCCCAATGGGCTAATGTGCAGGAATCCTGCCCCACCACCCACGGATCTGCCCAAGAACCACCTTACTCTCTCTCAGCCAGGGTTCATGTCGACATCCCGGCATGCCAGGTGCAGGTTTTGCAGGCTCTCTTCCTATTCTTCACGGTGTACCTGCATCCAGGTACATTTTCCTCCCCTCTCCTCTTCCCCTCTGCACCTTCTGCCACCCTGTCTCACCCCCCCCCCCAAGCTCTACTCAGGTCACTCCTCCCCCAACCCCTCTCACGGCTCCACTAAAGCCCCCTCCCTACTCTCTAGACTCAGGGTAGTCTCCCTGAGTCCTGCTCTTGGGCCTAGCGCTATATCTTTGTGCCTCATTCAAGTACTGCTAGTTGTCACCTTGCAAATAGGGAGTTGGGCCCCCTAAGACAGAGCAGGGTGGAGGCTGGGCAGGAGCCAAGCCACGGTGGGCTCGAACAGGGGTCTGTGTGTGGCGCAGGTCCATAAGGAGCAGTGCCCACCTCCAGGGCAGGAGAAAGGACGACAGGAGAGCCAGGTGCAGTCCCTAAAACAGGCTCTTTAATAACATTTATGTCTTCACTGAAGAGCTTCGCTTTTCCCACCCAGCGCCGAGCTAGGGCCGGCAGGATCTGCTGGACCAAGGGACACGTGGGCAGTCGCACAGCAGGTCCTGGTGGCCCCAGGGCCTTGGCACCACCTGCGCCGGGCTAGTAGAAGGAGTACTGGTTCTCGACCGCACGCGTGCGGCCACGTGATCCCTCTCCAGGTGCGGCCTCGGGAGTCTCATCCGTGACGTTGGCCACCTCCAGCAGCCGCTCCGCACTGCCGCTGCGGCTGCGAGCGCTCAGCAGGCTCTCGGCGACGGCGCGCGGGGCAGTGGGCAGGGACGCGGCCGAGGACGACGAGGTGGATGAAGACGAGGCGCCGCCGGCTTCTGAGGGCGAGGCGGGAGGGCAAGAGGCGGCAGCGAGGCTGGAGAAGTAGTGCTGGCCCGCCGGCTCGTTCCAGCAGGCGGGGGGCGGGGGTACGGCGCTGGGCGAGGGCCCCGGGTCTGCAACGCGACCCGGCACATCAGTGCTGAGCCCGGAGCCACCTCATTCTCATTTTCCCCAGCCTGAGCTTGTCAGACAGGGCCCAGAGACCCGGGAGAATGGGGTGGCCTGGGATCTCATAGGGAGGCAGAATCTGAATTCAGCCTTCCCTGTTCCAGTCCACCTCCCGGGATAACTAACGTCACGGGTATAGGCGGTAGTGCGCACAGAAATGGTGCTCAACCTGCTGTGCTGGACACTCTCACTCACAGCTCTGGGCTAAGCTCCACTTGTATCTAGGGAACTTCCAGGTGCTGCCCCATCCCCTCTGCCAGGAATCACCCAGGACTCGGACCCTGTGGGCCTGCCACTCTCCCTCGGATCCTGATGGCCCCAATTGCTTACAGCTGCCCAAGACCTGGCATTCCACCAGAGCTAGCTAAGCTGGGTGGCCGCTTGAGAGCGACTCGCTTCCCCCACTGCCCACCTGTCTGTCTTCTTGAGCTATCACACCCGACCAGGTGGGGCGTCTTACCAGGTGGGGGGCCCTGGGACCGCACGTAGCTGCGGAGGGTGATGTCTGCAGAGCCCCCTGACTCCAATGGGATGGGGTGGGTGTGGAAGTGGCGCAGCATATCAAGTACAGACTGGAACCAGAGGTGCTGTACGTGGCACTGCCCGTGGCCGTTCAGGGACAAGCGAAGGTGCTGTGGGCACAGATCCGCATGGTCAGTGTTGGGGTCCTGGACTGGCAAGTGCCTTTGTGGGTCACTTTGTGGGACCGAGTCTCATAGAGGCCACATGGGGTTGTGCCAGACTGGGCTCCACCACAAGTCTTATTTTGGGGAGGGTTACTCATGTGGTGGGAGTGGGGAATGGAGGGGTCAACAGTCAGGCTGGCACCGAAGGGAGTAGGCATTAGTCCCTATGCCAGGAGCACCCACATCATGCCCCTCACACTCCCATCTCTAGTCTCCAAAAGCCGTAGAAGGTAGAGACTACAGCTCTCATATTAGAGATGGGAAACTGAGGCAGGGGGAGGGAGTGACTCACCCATAGTCACAAGGCGCAGAACTAGAAAGAGAACTCATATTTGTGTGATTCTCTCACCCCAGTAGGATAGGGGTCTACCTGCTATCCTGGCAGAGCCACCGCCCAGGGGGGTGGGAACCACCCCGGGCTGGTTGAGAGTGACTGTATACGCTCTCAGCTACTGTAGTGGGGAGCCTCTGGAGCATGGGGAACAGGCAGGTGCCTCCCTGGGTCTCCAGGGCCCACGTGGGACAGACACCTCAGGGAGAGGAGCCACAAGTCTGTGGTGTCTGGTAGTGAGCCACAGGTCTTTGGCTTCAGTCCTATTTTGTTCAACATGTATCCCACAGGAGGAAGAGTGGCTGTCCCTGGGGTGTGTGGCAAGAGGAGAAGTGAGAGGAAGGTTTTAGGGTATGCACGTAGCCTTAAGCCCAGGAGGGGGTGCTGGCCTAGCCACCTACATAAAGGACAGAAGCCCTGGGTTGTGGCGGCGGCGGGGGCGTTTCCATGAATGAATATGCCACTCAGCAGAGCCAGAAGTTGCCAGAACAGTGTGAGCAAACCTGGAGAGCATTAATGGCACCCAGGGCAGGGCCTCGGCCCCTGAGCAACTACAGAGAGGGATCCTACCACAGTCTCAAAGCTGGAGAGGGCCTTTGGGGGCAGAGGCCCAGGGCAGAACCTGAAACAAACCGGGTGCATCTCTGTCTTAAGGGAAACCTTTCAGACATTTATTATCTGAAAGTGAAGAGCTACCCTGGAGAGCAGAGGTCCTCCTTCCCAGGAGGAGGAGTACAAGCAGGAGGCTGGGGGTCCTGCTGTACCCCACCACTAACTTATCTTACCTTGAGCAGTCAACCTGCTCTGACAGGGCAGCAGCTGGCATGAGTTCATGGCTGGATCTTTCCCCAGGAAGGAGAGGAGCCTCCTGTCCTGCTTACCGCACACCTGCTTTCCACCCTCACCGCAATGCTTCCTTCCCACCTTGGGCTGGGCACTGTTCTAGCCTCTGGCTTGGGCATGAGTCAGCTCCAGGCCCTTCGGGGATGCAGCCTGGGGTGGTGTTGGCCAAGAAGTAAACTTGGGGCTGTCAGGGATGGCGTTAAGTGCCTGGTTATCAGAGGAACTGGTAAGGGCGGCTGCTTTCCAAGGAGATGTCCCTGGGGATGTGCTGCCTCCTCCATGTAGTGACAACACTGCCAAGGAGAGAAGTGTAGCAAGCTAGGGGAGGACTTGCACCGGGCCAGCTGGGAGTTGGGACACTGACTACCAGTGCAGGTCTGGAGCAGGAGTCCTGGGGTGCCCCCTCCTCTGGCAGGGACTGAGGGGAACCATGTCGTGGGAGGAGCTGGGCCTGGGTCTGTCTCCTTATCAGAAACTCATGATTGGGGGGGGGTTTGAGGTTCCTGCACACTCTGGTCACACTGTAACTGCCTCCCCCCGCACATCATTTCACTTTCTGTCATATTTTCCTTTGCACGTTAGGTCATTATTAGCACATGACACTCTTCCTCGAGATCTCACTGTCTAGGTGCACTGTCACGCCTTTGCTGTGCCCTGTCTGGATCACCTTTCCCACTTTACTTTAAGAATTCTTCCTCCACTGCATGTCTCAGGTCAAAGTCCCCTCCTACTCTGGCCAGTAGGGTCAGCAACCTCCTCTGGCCCTCCAGGCCTTGCAAAGCTCTCCTGTCTGGTCCTCTAGGGCCTACCTATGTATGGTTCCCTTCCACCTTCCTTGACTTGAATATAGGCCTGGCCCGGGGCTGGGGCCCAGGACGGGTTGGTGAATTGATCTGAGGAGGTTAGAAGCGGGGCTGTCTGGGGTGGGTGGGGCAGGAGGGCCTTGGTTGACTCCAGCCCTGCACTGAAGTGGCTCTGGGTAGAGACCCTCAGAAGCTCTAGTGTTATGTGATTCCTAATGCGCAGGGTCAAAGTTAAGTCCTCAGAAGGGCCTGGCCTCCTGAGTGCTCAGCTACCAGAAGGTGACTTTCCCATTTAGATAGTGGAGAAGCCGCATCTGGGGCAGACTGCAGTTCTGCAGAGAGGTGTGGTTCAAAGAGTATGGCCAAGGGGAGGCCTGGTGCATGGGAGGTCATACCGCACCCACATCCCTGGAACCTGCTCCTGGGACATGGGTACGACCTCACAGCCAGGGCCACCTTAGCCCCCTGCCCCAGGGCTGGCTGCTCTGCCCCGCAGCCTCCCTGCGCACTTACCTTGGCCTTGCCCTGGAAGTTGAAAGTCAGTACATACTCCCCAGGCCGAGTCTCACTCTGGCGGATCACGAAGAGGCCATGGTTCCGGGGCCCGCCCACCAGCACCAGCTGAGCTGCCTTGACCCGTGACAGTGTCCCATGGAACCAGGGGTAGTCAGAGAGCTCCAGCTCTGGTACTCCCTCAGGCTCAGGCTCTGCTCCCTCCTCCCCTGGAGAGGATGACAGTGTGAGGGGCATGGTGGGGGGCGTGGGTGGGGTGGTACAAATACATAAGAGAAGAGATGCAACATCTTGTTGCGTTTTTACATGTAAAATGCTGTTTTGATAATTTTATAACCAGGCCAGGAACTGACCCCAGCCACTAGTTAAGCATATGAGCTCAACTGAAGTACAGAGGGAAGTACTATCCTAGTTTCATTCTCTAGGTTAGCAACAAACCTGAGAACAAATCTAGTCTCCTTGTTCCTAATCCCCGGTTCTGACCCTCCACAACCCTTCTGTGAGCATTTTCTATTGAAACCAGAGCCCATGGGAAGGGTCACGTTCCCGGACTGGCCTACAAAAGCCAGAAATCTGAGCTGCTATGCAGAGGACCCAGTGGGATGAAATGTCATGGCTTCTGAGGCTCAAGAAGGGCCTCGGAAGGAGCCATGGGTGGCCATGGCCTAGGCTGGGGGAATAGGAAGGAGAGGCTAGGAGAGCAGGCTGCCCCCATTGTACCTGTGTTATTGCTGTCACTGCCACTGCCACCCGAGGATTCCAGGGTCTCTAGGAAGGTCTCCAGTGGGACATGGACCAGGGACTCACTGATGGCATCTCTAGCCCGGCTATGTGGGGCTGTCACCACAGCTGCTGTTGTCTCTGGGGGCCGGGGCAGGTCCACTGATGGAGAAGTGACAGGTAAGACACATGTCTGGCCATCTTGGAGCAACCATCCCTCCAACCCTGCCATCTACTACTCCGGCCAGCTCTGCCCCCACCTACCCTCCGTGAGGAGCTCACAGCTACAAGAGGCCACTCGGCTGGCCAGACAGCCTCCCTGAGCACAGGAGTGCTCAGTGTCTTCCTCGCTGTCCCTATAAGACAAAAAAGCATAACCATATTCCGCCATGGGACCTGGACCATGGGCTGCTCAGAGAACCAGTCAGTGGCTCACCTAGGGTCCTTTTGCCTCCATGTTCCTCTGTCACACCCTCATCCTGCTCTGTGGCTATCATGTAAGTGACTGGCCATATAAGAGAGGTCTCCAGGTGGGTACAGTCCTCTTTGAGGACACATGAGCTCTGACCACAAACCTACAAAGGGCCGGTCTCCTACTGGGATCTCATAGAGTCCCTCAAATGGTGGCAGGGCACAGTGGCGGGTGGGGCCTGGGCAGCTCTCTTTGCTGCCCTGGGCTTTTGTCTGCCCATCTGTGACACAAGGTGGCTGGGACCTTGCCAGCTCTAAAATATTGCAAAGTTCACCCTCACAGGGTCTAGGGAAATATTTTGCAGAGCAGTTGGTCGGGAGCATGACAGGGGAGGGAATATAACCAGTTTGGGGATCGGGGGCCTGGGAGGCACTCTGAACTTTAATTGTGCTTCCTTAAACGAAGCTGTTAATTAGAAAGCAGCAGCCCCTCCCCACTAGGGCTTGCCTCACCCCATTAGCCAGAAGAGCTGTTGCCAAATGCTCTGCTGCTGGCCTGCCTGCCCCTCCTACTCTTGGCGTTGGGATCTCTCCTGGATGGTGCTGCCAGCCTCCCTGCTGCTCTTCCCATACCATGACCCTAGCTACCCTCTGCTTATTACTAGCTGTGGCCCCCCACTGCCCCCAACCTACCAGCTTCCTGGGCTTTCATCGAAGTCCCCTCTTCACCAGCTCTAATTCTAGCTACCCGAAGTCCTTGCCATTCCCTGCAAGTCCCAGGCTCACGCACACCTCCACATCTTTTTCTGGGCTTTTCTCTCTGCCCTTAACCACCCTCAGCCCCCTCTGCCTGGCTTAGGCCCACTCTTTCTTTAAGTTTCAGAGATGGTGAGCACCTCTACCAGCATACTATGCCTTCTCTGAGCCCCAGGCTGGGTTAGGGGCCTCCCTTCTATCTCCTCAGCCCTGTGGACTCACTCCATCACTGCCTTCCTCCTAGTGGCCTTAGGCTCACCAGGGGTGAGGACAAGACTTGATCTAACTTCCTTCCAGTTCCCCAGGCCCTGGCCCTGCAGAGCAAGCTTTGAAGAGCCTGCTGGGAGCAGGGGTGGGGGTGGGAGTATGAATGAATGGCTGGCACCAACCTGAATAGGATTGCCATGGAAAAGCCCATTTCTGGAGCTCAGCACTGGAAAGCTACCCTGACCCTGTCCACCCAACCAAGGGCCACTTGGGCGCTTACCCCAGGTCCACACAGCCCTGGATGTCAGCCACCCATGAGTGCTTCTGCAGTGAGTCAATGGTCTCCAGGATGTACTCTGCTCCATTCTCCACCTGGGGAAGAGGTGGCCCGGAGTCCAGATAGCAGTCAGTATCCCAAACTCCTCCACCCTCAGCAGGGGTCTCTAGACCCCAGGATAAATGGCTCATCCCACTTCTCCCCCCATGAGGGCTCATTGGTGTGAGCAGCAGGGAAGACAACGGGGTCACTGTCAAGCACCATCCCAAACTCAGGCCAAGGTCCTTGGGTGGAGCCGTACCCCACATTCTCAGCAGCCCCTCCTTCCTGGGCCCACCACTAGGATGACTGGGGATGATGTCTAGCCCTGCTGACCTTGGAACCTCAGTCCCTGGAGATGCAGCCTCAGAGGAGGTCATGCTTGTCAGGGAAGGGTGGGCTGGCACCCTGGAGATGGAGTGAAAGGTCCTCCAACACTCAAGTCAGTCAAGGGGCCAGCTGACCCAGCACACTGAGGGGCTCAATTGCCTTATCCCCTGGTATAAGCAGCCTCCATAGGGGAAGCCCCCGCTGTGGGCCAGGCCCAGAATACGCATATACATTATCTGGTGAACTCTTACCAACAGCCCTGGGAGGGAGGTGATATGCTTTCCCTGTTGTACAGATGAGAAGACCGAGGTTCAGAGAGGTCAGGTATCTGCTTAAAGTCCCATTAGCACTCAGTGATAGCACTGGGACCTGAACTCAGGTCTCTGTGATGCCAAAGCTGTGTGCTCTCAGCTTCCTGCCTTGGTTACAATGCAGTTGTTGGACCCCCAGCATCTCAGAGCTGGGAGTGTCCTTAGGGACCACCATCAACCCCTCTCTGAACGGATGGGGAAACTGAGGCCCAGAGTGGGGCTGGCAGGTGAGTCCCTTTGCCTCAGGGCTCCTGAGCATAAGCAGTAGCACTGTTGCCACCCAGCTGTTGGGAGCGAGGCTCTGGACCTATCTCACCCAGCAGAAGAGAATGCCAGGCAGGAAGGGGCTATGTCCTCAGCCCCCAGCCTGGGGTGACTCAGGGCATGAGGTTGGCAAATGTTTGCTGAATGAATAAGGGCGTTCGTGACTGAACAAATAGGGGCAAGTAAAAGCATAAACCCAATCAGGAGGCTAGAGAAGAGGATGGGGCTCCATGCAGCTTTGGATGGGTGGAGCTAGGCCTCCTACGGGACTTGGCCTCACAAACACCCTCTAATTCTCTGAGGAGGGACAGGGCACAGCCCTGGCAGCCTGGAGCTGTGTCCTTAGCAACCTGAGCAGGCTGCCCCAGTGAAGTGGGGCCTGGGAAAAGGATGAACTGCCCCCGGACACACTGGGGTGCCTTCCTGCCCACCCTCAGTGCCTTTGTGCCCTCCGTGGGACTGGGTGGGTCCCCACACTCCAGTGCTCTTCCACAGGAGCATTTGCATAACTGCTGCAGGCTGGCTACCAGTTTACCCGCCCAAGGGGTAGGTATGTGCTGGCTCCAGTGGCGGTTGGGAGGAGGAAGTGAAACTCAGAAGAGCTTCACCTAGGCCCAGGAGGAAATGGGAACAGGGGCCCCAGATGCTGGGTGACATCTGGGGCACTTGGCTCTAGAGCCCAGGCCTAGATTCAAGTCCTAGCTAGGTGCTTGACATTTATGTAGGGTCCTAGGATTCCCAACCAGAGCTCCCTCCCCTTGACCTGCTGCTAGCCCTTTACCCTTAGTCCCCCTATGGTGGCCTCAAGCTGTGCTACCCATGAGGGAAGTGGCCTGGGGCAGCCAGAGGATCTGTAGGGCCAGGTGTAAGGCTAACCTTGAGCACAAACGTGTTGTCCTTCTCCGGCATCTCCAGGGGCATGGTGGTGCGGACCTCAATGATGGCTGAGAGAGGGATGCTGACCTTGGGCCTGGAAGCCTGGGAGGCCAGAGGAAGAGGCAGTGAGAGTTACCACAGAGCCTCCTGAAACCTTCTCTACCCCTCTCCCTTTCCCAGATATCACAGTAGCCCTCAGTTTAGGATGCCATGGCAGCCCTGGCAGAGGTGTTCCCATCCCCATATCACAGATGGGTAAGTTGAGGGGGGTCTCTGGGAAACAAAGGGACCTCCCTATAATATAGTCACACAGCAAGTCAGGGACAGAGCTGGGACTGACACCTGAGTCTCCCACCTCTGAGCCCTGCAGGGTGAACTCCACCTGGATTGCCCTTCTGCTCAGTGCACTCATCAGATTTGTGGTCTTCGCATTTTGACCTTGACCCATAGTAAGAAATACATTGGACATTGTGACTTAGTACACATATAGGTAAAAATAGCTCTGAAACAATGTTTCACCAAGCAATATTTACCCTGACTGTGTGTGATGGACCGTGATATTTTCTATTTTATTCTAGTTCATTAAAAAAAAATGCTGGTCTCCTTCTTCAGACTAGCATTTTCAGAGTATGGCTCTGGAGCCCCTGACTCAGGGCTTCTGGAGCTGGGCAAGGCTTTGTCTCCAGGTGGAGGAAAAAGGACCAGTGTGGGTTTGAACCAAGGCAGGAATCTTAGGGAGGGCCACTCGTGGCTGGCCCTCCCCACTCTGCCCCAAAGTTCCTGGCCATGACCTGAAGTCCCCTGGGGCTGGCTTGGGACTGAGATTCCTGGCAGGGTTTGGGCTCTGGGACAGGGACTTTCTCAGGAGGAAAAGGAAGGGCCACAAGTTGAGTGGGCAGGCGGATGGGAATTCCTGGCAGTGCTGGCTGCCATCCAGTGGGTGCAGGGCTGGGCTTGGAACCTCGATGGAGAAACTTGGCTGACCATGGCAGGCCATCTCACCAGCCACTGGGGTAGGGGGTCCACGGTCCTACAGTGGGTGGAGCGGAGGTCTGTAGTGAAGGTGTGGACTGGTGACTTGGGTTGGGCTTCCATGGGCTGGAGGTGCCAATTCCTCCACCGAGTGTTTGAGGACTGTCTGTCTTGGCCCAGCTGCCTTTCGCCCTGCTCCAGTCACACCTCACTGTTTCCACTTCCTGGACAGAGCCTTCACTCACTCAGCTTGTGCCTCCAGAAATGCCCGTCCTGGGTCCCTGCTGCTTGGTGAACACTTATGCACTCTGAGATTCCCCTGGCTGGGGTCCCCAGAGTACCCAGTGCTCACCCATTGAGGTTTATCACCCAGTCCTGCAAATACCAGTTTCCTAGTGGCCCCCACAATGGCAGGGGGCAAGCCTCATTGCTCCCTGGGTCCCCAGGGCTTGCCTGGCCCTGGGCTCTGAGGAGAATGGAGGCTAGAGACTTGACTCATGGGGCAGTGTGAGAGGGAAGTCTGAGGATCCCAGGAAATAGTTCCTGAGCTTGCAGATCTCAAGCTCTTGTCTGTTCCAGCGGTGCAGCTAGGTCTCAGGACTAAAAGGCAGTGGGCGTATCAGCAGGGTCTCCCTGGGATACAGTACATTTAGGAAACTGGACTTGAGCCCTTACTGTGGTCTGATCCACCTTCCCACAGGCTCACTGCTGAATTCCCAACTATTTGCATGAATGAAGAAGGGTTGGAGGCCAGATCAGAAGGTAGGAACCCACTTGCCTTCCTCAGAGGTCGGGGAAGTAACCCCTCAGGAATCCTGCCCTCTGCCAGCAGAGAATGGTGGGCTGAAGGGACAACAGGATAACCAAGAAGCCACCAGCTGCTACATCTCCTCCCCCAAGGGCAGCCGCACGCCTCTATTTACAGCCGGGCAGCTGTGATTGCCACTCAGGGCCTGGAGCCCTAGAAGCCCTGGGCCTCTGCCCCTGTCCTTTGGGTGACCCTGGGCAAGCCCCACCTCACTTCTCATCCCTCACTGGGCTTTGGTCTTCCTGACTGACAAGGGGTATAGTTAGGCTTAGTGGCCTAATGATTTCTCTCTGAGAACTAATGGTAGGCGCCTGGGCAGTCTGTGGGTCTCAGGACTTGGGGAGAAAGCGCTTCAGATAGTATGTCCCTGGGAAGCCCACACCCTGCCCCTCCAATGGAACCCAGAGTTCTGACAGACTGGGAGATGGGGACAGAGGTGAAAGACTCAGGTTGAATAAGGCACTGAGGACAGGGTGTGCCTAGAGGTGGGTGGGGACTCTGGGTGGCTCTTAGGGGTGCTGTCGGCTGCTGCACCATCACAACCTCCCACTTTTCCGAATCTCCCAGTACACAAGGAGCTCCCACCTCCATGCTCCTTTCATTCCTGGGACTCCCAGCATGGCGGGTATAATCAGCCCAGCTCTGTCACCCACAAACTGTGACTTTGGGCAGGATACACCCCCTCTGAGTATTCCTTTGTTTTCTCTTCTGTGACGGAGATCACGAAGCTCACCTTGCTAGGGTCCAGGGAGATGAGGCCGCCCACCAGGCTTAGAGATGGATGCATGGTGGGCTCTCAGAGAGGGGGCACTATTGTTCCAGTTATTACTACTTTCCAAACAAGGTGAGTTTGCCACCCCGGAGGAGACCCAAAGCTGCCCCCAGGATTCTGATGGTGAGCCCGAGGAGGGGGGAGGAGAAGGTGCACTCAAATGAGCAGCATTGCTGGTGACAGTTAGGAGCTTATCTTTTGAAACCCAGGCCAGAAAGGGTCATCTGGGCAGGGGCTGAGCTGTAGCCTGACAGCTGAGCTAGGGATTCAGATTCCCACAGACTTAGAGTGTGACACTGTCACTGTCACTTCTAGCCCTCATCCCCACAGGCTCCTCTCTGTATGGCTCCAGCCACCAGGGGCCCCAGGTGAGGAAGAGAGGAGGCAGGCAGTGAGGTATGCTGGCATGGGAAAGAATAGCACCCCAGAACCTGTCCCTACCCAGAAAGCCCTTCTGACACCTCACAGGTGGAGAGAGCGGGCTTGAGGGGTGACTTGTCAGACAGGCAAAGCAGGACCACATCCCAGGTTCCTGACACTCAATACTCCATCCTGCCAACCAGACTAGGCAGTGTGGTCCCCAAGGCCAGTCCTTGGCAACCTTGCTGTGCCCACATCCCTCTACTGTCCCTCAGGTGGGAGTTGGCGCTCACCTTGGGTGGCACGAAGAACTCGAGGCGGAAGCGCTCACCCGCTACGGCTCGGCGCAGGAGCAGGCGGCACTTTTGCCACTGAGCGGTGCCACCTGGGCCCGCGGCAGCATCATCGGCCACCATGAAGCGCAGCGCGCCCTCACGCTGGATGTCCACTAGCTCCACCTTGGCCGCCAGTGTCCGCGACAGCCGGAGGCGCCGTGTCCATTTGTCGCGCGGCTCGGCCGGGGACTCGGTGGCTCGTGGGGTGGCATCAGGCTCAGGAGAGGCACGCCGATGCCACATGTCGCGCACACCGTCCACCACGCACAGGCTCATGTTGCGCAGTGAGAAGCCCTTGCGAACCCGGGCCTTAGCACCCGCGTGCACTGACACGTCCTCGGAGCTCCGCGAGTGGCCACACGATGCCGCCTTGAGTGCCGCTGGCTCGGGCTCCATGGTGTCGGGGTGCTCCGTGGCCCCCGCCATCAACACGCGGTGCACCTCCTCACTGAAGATGTCCAGGAAGTTGGCAACGAAGTGGCGGGAGAATGAGGCCCCGGCGTCCGGTGTGTCGTGGGCCGGGTTGTCCCGCAGGAAGCGGCAGAATTTGTGCGCGAAGTCCACCGCAGCCGCCTGTGCATGCAGCTCGCAAAACTGCCGCCAGTCCGGGACCGGGGCAGCAGCAGCGGAGGGGCCGGGGGCGGCACCATTCATGGTTCCCTTCCCATTGCAGCCCTCTGTGGCTGCAGGCGAAAAGAGATCCAGGTGACTTTGTGACCTCTGACAGTAGTGACCGCTTGTCCTGTATCAGATCCCATTCCCCCAGGGCTCCCTGGGGCTGTGTATGCCTCTGTGTTGCGGGGAGGGGGTGGGTCCTACAACGTGCAGCTGTTCTGAGCAGCGCCAAGGTGTGAAGAGAAGGACCACCAGGGAGGCAAGAGGCTGTGTCTGCAGGAGGGGAGCCCTCCATTCACTTTCTCTTTAAACAGCTGTCTCAGGGACCCCAAGTTCATTCCAGGGGCTGCCAAAGGATGCTAGGATGACTGGTGCCCTGAAGTGGGGTCTCTATGAACCTCCAGTTACCTCACTCCCCTACGTAGCCTCTTCTGAGGGTCCCCCTTCTTCCTCTGGACAGGAAGAAGTCACAGTGCAATCCTCTGGGCTCTACTTTTGCAATATGCCAAGCACCCAAGCCCTTCTCCATTCCTTGGCATCCAGGTTGCTGTCCAGAGACCCACATAACCTCTTCTCTTATAGGCAGTACTTTAGCAGGCTCTTCACTGGTGACCACCCCCCACCCCGCCCCCAGGAACCTAGTCATCATTTCTAAAACATAGACAGATTAGGTCCCTCCTCTGTTCAAAATCCTGCAGTGGATTCTATTCCACTCGGTAAAAGCCAAAGTTCTACCCCTGGCTCCGAAGGCCTCATATGATCTGCTTCTATTTACTTCTCTAAGCTTACCTCCTGCCCTCCTCTCCTTGCCCATTCTGCTCTGGCCGCACCTGTCTCCTTGTCATTGCAAAAGCATGCCAGTCATATTCCCACCTCAGGACCTTTCCACTTGCAATTTCTCTCGCACTTGCCTGGAATATTCTTTCCTCCACACTCCTTCACCTCCTTCTGGTTTCTGCTCAAATACAGCCTTCCATGACCACCACTCTACCTGGGAATAAGAAATGCTCCTGCTCCACCAAGTGCTGGCGTCTACTGCCCTTTGCCTGCTTACTTTACTCCATAGTGCTTACCTGCATTTGACATAACATTTATGCACGTGCTTGGTTGTGTTGCCCCCTATCCTCCCCCTTACTCTTCCTCTGAGAATGCGAGCTTCACAAGGCAGGTATTTTAACAGCCTTATAAATGTCTCTGTCCCCAGTTCTGGGCACATGGCAGGTACCTTGTAAATACTGAATGAATGAATGAATGAATACATGAATATGTTTGGCATACTGGGCACGCACGTCACAGCTGTCACTGCCTAAGCCCTTATATGGGGCTTAAGGACACACAGCTTGTTAGTGACAGGCCTGGGATTCTCACTCTGACTCCAGGACTTGGGGGGTCACCTCCTAGTGTGGTTCATGTATAACTAGCTTTTCATACTGGCATTGAAGGTGCTGCCTCCTCAGACTTCTTTCTAGCATAGTGGCCTGCATGCTGTACCTGTGTTTCTACTTCCTGGAATCTTGTTCTCTCCAGAGCACCCATCTGAATCTGACCTTCTTGAAGAGGCCCCAATCCAGGAATGCCAGCTGTCTCTTCACCCCAGCTTCCTCCTCCTTATTCCCAGCCCCCCATCACTCTGGACTGCCAAACTACCTGGTGTATGTCCAGTTATTTGGGAGCCTTGCCCCCTTATCCCCCAATGTGGCAATCATCCCTGCGGTACAGGCCAAGTGCACTGTGCTTAGGCACATTCCAAGGCTAGGGTGAAATTACCAACGGAGAATAAAGGGGTGACGTGATTCTGCCCTGCCTTGGGGAGCCTGTGTGAGGGGGCCAGCCCAGTATTAGGGGAACAGAGGTGGAGGGTCATGCCCTCAGCTGCTCTCCCAGAATTCCACATTTCCTGGCTTAGCCCTTGCAACTCCTAGGAGCACCATCTCCTCCCTCCTCTGGGATCTAAACTCTGTAATTAAACATTAGGCAAAAATAGCTGTTCCACTTCTGTGAGATCATCTGTGGGGCTCTGGGCCATAGGGCACCGTGGGAATTCCCTCTCACCTTGGGGCAACCTCAGCCATCGATCTGCAGTCAATAACCACAGGACAACTTCAGGGAGAAAATGAACTACTTGATGAGAGCACTTAGCACAGAGGACAGTTTTCTAAACCAGCAGGTCTCCTTAGACTCTGCTGGTATTGGGAGAGAGAGCAGCAGGGAGCTGGGGTGGGGTGGGTGGGGGTTCCTGGAGAAGGAGGGGCCTGCAGTGGGCTTCCTGAGATGAAGTGGGTAAAGAGTGCCTTTCCTGCATGTCTGAGCAATACCTTGGAGGCAGACTTATCAGGACATGGGAGACGGGTTGGGGAGAATAGTTGCTGAGGTACTTACAAGCTTGGCTCATGCTTGGCCTTTTCCTTGCTCTACACTTTCTTCTTTCGTCATCTGCCTAACTCTGAATTCTTCAATAATTAATTCAGTGGCCACTTCCTCCAGAAAGCCTTCCCTAACCTCCCCCCGCTTCCACTGTCAGGTGGCATGACTGTCTCCTCTGAGCTCCCACAGTCCCTTCCTGTATATCCCACTAGCAAGGTGCAATTGCAGGGCACTTCAGGTATCTGTTTCCATGTGTCTCGCCAATTTGGCATAGGTACTCCTCGAGGGGGAAAGGAAGGCCTGAGTCATTTGTCGGGAATGGAAGTGGAGGCAGAAATGCACCTGTCACCACCACCAAGGCCTCCAGGGAAGGTAGAGAGTGGAGGCCTTGTGGAGGGGAACATTTTTTTGGGTGGGAATGGGGAAAAAGCCCTACAGCTAAGCCCCTGAGGGCCTGTCCCCGTGCTCCAAGCCTATTCATTTACCCAGCAGGGTAGTGCTCCCCACAGTGGCCACTTTCCCCCTTGTACCACTGAGACCACCAGGAGGGTCAGACTGAGTGACATGGCAGTTTAGGAAGGGCTAGCACTAGAGCCAGTACCAAGTGTGAACACCTATTTGACACAATTTTGTTCCCACATGGGGCACGTGGGGATGGAAAGTCAGTCCCAGTACCCCATCCTCAGGCATTCCCTGTCCTTCCCCGCTCATCCTGCTAGCTAACAATATTCCTGGCACAGAGAAGGGGTGGAGTGGACAGGGCCCTGGGGAGAGGCTCTCACATGTGGGCCCCAGCTTGCTCTCAATGGAGGTAGGGGAGGCACTCAGAGAGGAATCTGCCAAGGGTCTGGTGGCTGTGGCCATGTGCTAGACAGGGACTAGACTGGGAGGCACTGGGAGGTTGATCCTGCCTTGACCTCCCCTACCATTTTTGCTGGCTGACCAGGAGCCTAAGGGCCTGATGCCCAGCACAGCAGCCTTCAGTGTCCCCTGGGTCCAGCTGGGGCTACACAGAAGTGGAGGGGGATGAGTAGCCAGAGGTCAAAGTCACAAGCAACAGGGTCAACAAGGAGCCCCATACTTAATTACAGATGGGGAGACTGAGGCCCAGACATGGCTCTCTGCAAAGGTGAGGCTGCAGGTCACATGGAAGAGGGCTTGGCCCCAGCCAGGGCAAGGATGTACTGTAGGCTAGAACTGAGGATGAGACCAAGTGTAGGGACTTTGGCTGACCCGGGCTCAAGGTCTGACCCCACCGCTCTCTTGGTGAGTGATGTTGACCATAACTCTCATCTCTGAGCCTCAGTTTCCTTGCTTTAAAAATTGGGACAAGTTCCCTCTCCATCCCCCAGAAGGAAGAGGCAGTCTCTGCAATGCTATAATCCATGTGCAACCGTGGGCAGTCTGGGGCTCCCCTAACCTCTGGGTGGAGCCAGAAGGCATTTCCAGCCCTCTCTAGGGACCAGCCGGTGTGACAACCCATCTATCAGACAAAGCCCTCTGCCATTCTGCAGGTGACCAGACCCAGATGTGGGAAAAGCAGGGCCTCACGGGGAGGGGAACCCAGAGGTAGCAGAAGCTGAGTAGACAAACTCACCTGGCCCCCCACTGTTGGGGGTGACCTGGCAGGTTTATGTATTGAATCCAGCCTGCCTGGGCTGTCCCTCCTTCAGTGGCTCCTTGGAATTCCCACCTGTGTTTGCCTCTGTCACTCTCCTACAGACACTGCTTTCCTTACTCGGCTGACTATTCAAATTCTACTTGGCCTTTAAGACTGTAAAAGACTCTTTTTCTCCAGGAAGGCTTCCTACCTCACAGGCCCTTCCTCTCTGAGTTTCCATGGTCCCTGTGGTCTTTTTGCTTCTGCGGGCAGGAGCCCATTGCCTCCTCCTATGGCCCGAGGAAACCAGAAGAGACCTGTGAGTAAGGGTGGGACAGTGTGGGATAGGACGTGGGGAGATCTGGGCTCTGTCTCGGGCCAGGCCTTGGGTCTTCCCAGGCCCTGGTGTCCCATCGGTAAAATGGGGTGCTGGAACAGTGATCTCTAGGGGTCCCTGACTGTGATAGCCTTGGACACTGAAGACTGGGACCCCCTGTCTTTCTACTGGGACCAGGAGCAGGCAGGGGGCCACTTCTCACTTTTATAGGCTTCTCTGAGGATTGGGCCTGGAGACAATGGGAGCCCACCGGGTCTGGGGAGCAGGTGCTGGCTCCCCAGGGGCCATGGGTGGAAGAATCACCCTCCCTCAATCATCACCTAGGGGTTTTTTGAGACTCAGCTGGGCTGTCTGGCTTCTTCTCCTGGAAAAATGTTTTTTGTTCCCATCTTGCCAGAACAGCAATAGGATGGGATGGGCTTCAGGAAGGGGGAGGCAGGGGAAGTCCCTCCCTGCCTGTCACCTTTCCAAGCTAAGGCCTTTCCTAATCCTGGGCCAGGAACCCAGACAGGAGACCCTCCCCCATCCCCACCAGGTTAGAGGCCTGGGAGAGGGGGCGGCTGGCCTTCCGGTGGTAAAAATAGCTCTGACGATTGGAAAAGAAAAAAAACGGTCAGTCGTCAGCCCCACAGCACCAAGCAGTTCCGGATCCTACGGCCAGGTCATTCCTTAAAATATTGATGAGGCAGTCTAGCTGCCCCTGCTAATGGGTGCACGACCAATCAATACACCATGCAGAGGGCGATGGTGAGGGTGGGTAACTGCCTGGCTCATATCTGCAGGGAATCCTGCATCAGTGTTTTCTGGGAGCCCCAGATGTAGCCAGCCTCCCCACCACAGACAACAGACCCTCAGGGAAAGGAAGGAAATCTAGCAATGCAAACTAGCTCCCCAGCAGCAACCTGAAAGGCTGCCTCACGGGGTTACCCCTGGGCAAGACTTGGGCAGCATCTTCCACCACGAAGACCTATCCCCGCCCCCCACTCACCACCCCCGGCCTCCCTTCTCCTGCATCTCACTCAGTTCCCTGCTCAGAAAGGCAACACAACCAAGTGCAGGAAGGGGTGGTGAGGGTCAGAAGTAAGGACGTATTGTCCTGGGATAGGGTGTCCCTACCCATGAACTATTCACGATGGGGAAACTGAGGCCTCTTCTTTGGGCTCCCAATACAGGAAGAGGAAACAAGGCCTCACCTAGGTCTTCCCTGCCCCTCGGGAAGCTAGCCCTAACTATGCCCACTGATATCCTGTCCTCTGGGCTTCTCAGGACCACTGACCTAGCCTGGACCATTAAGCCCCACACTTGACAAGGAAGGCTCTTTTCATCCTCCATCCTGCTGTTTTTCCAGCTGCACTCCTGGTCTCTGTGGGACTGTCCCCTCCAGCCCCTTCTCTGCAACCTTTCCCCTGCAGAACACAGACAACCTTTGGGCAGGCCATTCCCTCAGCCAGGAGTGCCTTCTGCCTGCTGGCTGCCTGAATCCCTCTTCCCTGCAGATGGAGGCACAGAGAACACAGGGCACATTCTGTTTCATTCGTGGGTACCTGGAGATTGATTCTCAAGTCTACTCCCCACCTTATCCTACCCAACCCCCAGAAGTGTCCCCACAGGGCAGGCTCTGAACCAAGGCCTCCTATAAGAATGAGATGTGGCTGGAATTCCCCAACCCTTCCTACCTAGAATATCTGTGCTTACCCCACGACCCTACTAAAAGACAGAAGTGGCATGATTCTGGTCTTAACACCTTTGAACTTGCTGGAACTTTGCTGAAGAGTGGGTGTGGGAGGACGTCACTCTGACTAGTGACAGGGACAGGTGCAGATTAAGAGCTCTTGGGACTCTGCTGTATGGGTGAGTGAGGAGGGGGCATTCAGGTAGTTCTGGCTTTTCTGAACATCAGTTTCCATAGCTATAAACTGGGACTATCCTGTTCTCTCACACAGATTGCTTCATGATCCAAGGCCTTTGCCAAGAAGCACTACTGGGAGGCAGCTGTTAAAAGTTGGTAGAGGAGCTCTGTGCTCAGTGCACCCTCCTCATGCCTTTCATACGACCCCAACCTCTGTCACCGTGGGAAGGTGGAAGCCCTTCTGCTGAGCCCCTTAGCTTTCACTGACTCTCCAAATCTGGACAAGCTCTGCTGGCTCTGGGATGTGCAAACCTCCAGTTTGTCTCCCTACCTCCACATCTGGTCATTTGACACATGGAGACAGTGGAGTGGTTAAAAGCCTGAAATATGGCTCCAGATGACCAGGGTTTGAATCTCAACTCTCCTGCTTCATAGCTGTGTCATTGCAGGTAAGTGTTTCAGCCTCTTAGGGCTTCAGTTTCCTCATCTGTTAAAAATGGAGGGTAATACCAGCACTGACTGTTATCAGAGGACTGTCATGAGGATTAAAGGAGTTATTTGTTTAAAAAATAAAGTTCTTTTGCTTCTAGTTCTTAAATGTCTTGCATCCATTTTCTCTTTTCCTCCTACTGCTCTGGGCAGATGTCCACAGAGGCCGGCTCCTGCTTCCCACTGTCCTCTCAACCCCTGACAAATGAAAGTTCCGCAGTGTGACCAAGGTTATCTTCCTAGAACCCACATCTAATTGGGCTACAACCCTACTTAAAACTCCTTTCTCCTCACATCTTCCCTGCCAGGAGGAGAGGATTCTCCCATTGTACAGATGAGGAAATGGAGTTTTGGCAAGGGAGGCAACTGGCCCATTAGTCTGGATTTGTGCTGGGCTCCCACTGTGTCAGGAGCCATGCTGGCGGGTCCAGGGTCACAGATGGATGGGAGGGGAATATGGAGCCAAGTTCAGATCTACCCCTTTCTGTAGCAGACACTAATCCTAATAGGCCCTGGAGAGCTCTCCCTCCTAGGGCACAGTGGGGTTACCTGGGCCCTGACTCAGGAATGGAGATGCCCACTCTCAGAGGAAGGGGTTCTCTAACAGGCTAGAGAGCAGGGGAATCCTATAGAAAGTGGACGTCAGATAAACAGGGAGTGAGGCCCAGGACAATAAGCTCCACCAGGGCCTGGGGGCTTAGGCGGAAAGCCCATCTGCCTTCAGGAGCACCTGGCGCTGGACAGTTCCTGGGCTGGCTCTGTAGGTAGAGAGAAAGCTGTTATGGCTCTAGCAGTACCTTCCCAGCCGTCCTGGGATTGTAAAGCAGAGTCACCCCCTTTTCAGCCTTGGCCTGAACCTCACAGTCTCTCTCTCTCTCTTCCAGTGTCATGGATCTCACCTTGGCCCTGATTCATACCTATCCCAGACCTCCCTGGCCTAAACCTGCAGGATGTCCCCCTCAACTCCCACTACTCAGTCTACTAGTTTGCCTTCTGGCTTTTTCATGACATATCTACCATGCTTCCCCTCAGTTCTGAGTATCTCAGAACTCTAGGTACCATAGATGCTTATAAAGGTTTCCTGAGCCTTTCTCCGAGCAATTGAACTCCCTGCCTGGCTGATCTCCAGTCACTCAAACTCACCACATCCGTGTTCTAATATATTTTCTTCCTCCAGCTCCTGCTTGTCCTCAGCTCAGAGTCTCAGCACTCAGCTTGCCATTGCCACACCTGCTCCCACTCCTCTGCTCCAATAGTTGGCAGGCCTGGAGCCCACGGAGGCCTTGGAGGCCTTGGTGAGGCCCCTTTACCCTGTCCCTGCTTCCACTTGCCCCCCTGCCCCTCCACAACACCACACTGCTTTGGCCTGTCTTCTCCACCAGTCCGTGAGCCTCCAGCCAGGTGTTATACCCACCATAAGACCCGGGTGGGTACTATTATACACAGAGGGTCAGAAGTACTGGAGAATGGGGCCCAAACACTACTTAACTCAGAGGAGCCAAAAAATGCTGTACTCCCACACACAGATGCCCTGCCTCACTCTGCTTAAACAGGTGTGGCTGCATCCTCCTCTAGATGTTGAGGAGTCACACCTGCTCTCCTCTGGGACAGAGCACAGAGATAAAAACAGACCCAACCAGGTGAAGGGGGAAGAGAAACCTTCCCAGACTCCAAAGCTGCCACAACCCCTCCAGTTCCACGTGGACAGTAAGGAGCAGAAAGCGTGGCAGTCTCCAAGACTGGACCAGAACCCCATGAAGATAGCAGCCAGGAGGTCTGAGGCCCTTAAACCCCCAATTTCCTGCAACCCAGGATGGGTAGACAGAGCAAGAGGTAAGAAGCAGGCTCTTGTCAGAGAGTAGTTTGGAGGCCTGGCTTGTTGGTTGAGTGATTTTGGTCATTTCACCTCCCTGAATCTCCTTCCTTCTCTGTAAAATGGGGATAATAATAGTACCAAACCCACAGAGTTGTTGTGCAGATTACATGAGAAACAGCACAGATGCCCTTAGTGGGTGCAAATCAGCTTGAAACCAAATGCTCAGCTCTGGGGGTGGGGCGGGGCCCAGGTTCCACCTCGATAGGGGTCATACCTCCAACACCTCCAAGGAATGTCAGCCTGCCCTTGAGTGTGAGTGCAAGGTCTCTCCCTAGGAGACCCACTACATAGGGAGCGGGGGTTAGAAACTTTAGACAGATTTTCACGATAAGAAGTGTATGCATTAAACCTCGATTAATCAGAATCATTCAACTAAATTGCATCACCATCTCTTGCTTGCCATCATTCACACCCTCTAGAGTGAGAGAAGAGTAGAAAGAAGCAGCTAATGGCAAACTCTGCCTCTGAGACCCCCACAAACGCTCAGATCTACACCAGCCTAACAGCACTGCCCCCACTGCCAGACCTCTTCCAAAGTTCTTAGAACTGAAAGGTTTTATGTTGCTTCTCAACCACTGGCCCCCTAGATGGAGCAGGATGGCTGGGAGGGAAGAGATTTGTTCCAAGTGGGGATGGCGTGTTTGGGGGCGTTCAGATCACACCTCCAACTGAGGCAGCCAAAGCCTCTTGGGGATAACCACTCCCTTGTTCCTCTTGCCCTCCCAGAGGTGCTTGCTCACCCCATGCTCAGTGACCTGTGTTGGAGGGGGCAACTCTTGCTGGTCACCTAGCTAGGAAGTAGGCAGCACCACCTCCATTTTACAGGGTAGATGATGGAAGCTCAAAGGGCAGAGGTAGAGTTCAACTCAGGTTTGACTCCTCTCCTCTGCACCATCTCAATGTGAACAAAATTTCTGACTTATCCAAGTTCACTCCTAAGGCTGTCCTGTCTGCCCTGCAAGGTTCCTGGAGGGGCTTGTCAGTGCAGACATCTCTCCCTGAAGACCTCACTTCGTGGGCTGCTGGGGGCCCGGACGGATTCCTCTCTACTTGGTCTTGGCCCGCTGGGCTGGCGCGGTTCGGGGGGGCCCGCTCTGCCTGCAGGTTCATCAATGGCCAGGCCGAAGGGCCTGAATGGAGAGCACGAACCCGCCCCTTCTTAAAGGCGCCAGCCTCTCCTCGGGTACCCACAGCGGTCCTCCCCACTATCCAGGACTGCGGGAGAGCTCCCAGGGTGGGCGAGTCGACAATGGTGACCATGAGAAAGAAGGCCTGGGCAGAATGGAGGGCGTGTCGGCCCGGAGAATGTGGTCTGGATAGTGTCCCTTCGGTGGCCAGCACCCTCATTCCAGGTTGGCCCTCCTACGCCTCCGCAGCCTAGAGACGAGACCCAGGCACTCCCCAGCCTCAGCCAGAGACCCCTCCTCCAGAGGGCCCGCTGCATTCGCCCCACCGCAGGCCCTGGGCCCTAGGAGGGGTCGCCTGGCGCAGCTGCTCCGGAGGCGTTTCGGCCCCTCTCGCTACTCCGGCTCCGCCGGGGATGAGGGCTGGGGAGCCGAACCTCGCCGGGGGCGCATCTCCTCCTTTGCGCTCCCTCCCACCGCGCACACAAAGACAACACGCGCGGACAGGAGCGCGTGCGGCCGCGCTTCTCAGGGCAGTGGTGCTCACACACACGCAAGCCCTCAGGGACGGATGGGGTCCAGAGTGATGGACAAGGGGACGAGGGAACTGAATACAAGAAGGCCGTACCTACAGGCGCGCAGCTGAAGCCGGGCGGACCCGGGCGCAGGCGGAGCGCTGCCCGGACCGCGGCCGGGCTCCCGGGGCCCGGAGGCTCATGGCCCGCGGCGGGTTTGGGCTCCCTCCGGGCGGGAGACGGGATTGGCGGCGACTCCTCCCTTCCTCGTCCACAACTCGAAGGCTCAGGCGTTCCTCGCAGGCTCGGCGCGGCCCCGGCTCGGCTCTCCAGGCAGCCGAGCCCCGCGCGCTCCGAGCCTAGCTCCGCGCCGCGCGCGCCCGGTCAGCTCCCCATCGCGCCCCCGACCCGCGCGGCGCGCGCCTCCGTGGCCCCGCCCCCGGCGCGAGCCCCGCCTCCCGCCCGCCTTGTGCCGCGCGGGCCCCGCCCCCGGCGCGCCCCTCGCCCTCTGAGAAGCAGGAGCGCACCCGCGGCTGGTGCCCTCTTCCTCCGAGAGGCGGCAGTGGCGGGGCAGCGGAGCCCTGGTTCCCAGAGGGGTTAGGAACAGGCTTGCAGGCGCCTAGTTGCGAGAGTCTGCGACTACTTAGTCTCACTGAGCCGGCCCCAAGCCAGGAGCCGAATCCCCCTAGCACGAAAGCCTTCCCTGAAGCCTGGGGTGGAGGCCGGGTGGGTGGCCTGCATGGTAAGGCATATAGCGCTTGGACACTCTTTGGTGACAGTCGCCCGGCGGGGGCCACCATTGTCCCAGACCCTCCGCCGCAGGGACAGTGGAGACTTGGGGAGGCCCAGATGTCGCAACTGGGGAAGTCGACGTCCGTTTCTCATAAATCCCGAGGGTGAGCACCACGCCCCCTCCCTCCAGCAGTCCTGGTTCCGGAAATTTGCCCCGCGGCTTCATGGTGGGGAAGACCTGAGCAGTCCCCACTTCCTCCCCTTCACTATTATGGAGAGACTGAGCCTCCCCCTTCAGGCTTTCAGAGGTCGTAAAAGGCTGATGGGGGTGCACAAACCTGGTTTCCTCGCCCCTGCTTGGCTTTGCAGCCTCAGAACCAGGGCACGTGTTAGAGCAAAGATCAGTCTGGCTAAGAAAACAAAGACTCCCACTGTCCTTTGTTGGCACTTGTAGACTGACCCCTGGGGAGCTGGGGGCCTCCGGGAGGCTTCCCAGAAATGGTGGAGGGGCTCTAGCAGGCCTGGAAGAGGTCTGAGAGGTGAAAGAAGGCATCAATCAGTGTGAGCAGAAGCTAGAAATGGCTCTTCAGATATCACACCTATTGCTTGCTCCTGGGGGTAGATTGGGGTGCCCGAACTTCTCCTCTCCTCTCCCTTCTTGCCTCCAGCCCCAGGTCCTCAGCCCCCACAGATGGTTAGATCGGCTTCTCTGCTTTCACTAAAACCTCTGCAGCCCTACCTCTGGCAGTTCTGTGGTTTGCCAAGGAATGTCTTCTTCTGTTGCCCTCCCCTACCCTTAGTGACCTCTGACCTTTATGAGAGGCCTTTAACCTTTCCCAAGGCCATTTCACATCTGTAATTTCCCAGGAAGTAGGACAGGCAAGGAAAGACTTTTTTTTTTTATCTTTGTCTTGTGGATGGAAAGCTTGGGGCCTAGGGAGAAACAGTGGGTTGGTGAAGGCGGAGACTAGTATGGAACCTTACCTGCACTTCCTGCACACCAGCCCTGGGCTTCCCCCCACAGGGGCACTGAAGCAAGGCAGGCCTTATCTGAAGCCCTGGAACCTAGCCCCTTCCCTTCCACACACATACCAGCTACTCTCTTGGCAGGACCCAGCCAGCATACACTTAGTGAAAGCTTAGGATGGCCGATGGATGAGCCATCGATTGGAGATGAACACAGGCCTGAATGCCTGGCTGGGAACCAGGAGACCTATGAATGAGGCCGGGAGGGGGCGTGGGAGTGTGGCGGGTGGGAGAGTGACTACCTGTAGATTGGGGAAGAGGGTGGCTCCACACTGGGCAGCCTAGCTGTGGATCCCACCCTCCTGGGAGATGGGAGAACCTGGCCCCCAGTAGACTAACCTCGTTCCAAGTAGTGGGCTGAGAATCACTGATGGGGTGTCACTGGCCAGGGAGAGTCTTGGGGTATGGAACCCAGGGCAGGTCAATAGCTCTGATCCCCAGGGAAGAGGAAGTGAGGAGAAGCCAGCTGCCTAGCAACTGTGACCCACAAGGAGGAACTGGTGGGAGATGTGGAAGTGGCTGGGGAGGGGAAAGGGTGGGGAGGAGGGGAGGGTCTGATTGGTCAAGAGCACCTTTGTCATGGGGACAGGAATGAGGGTCAGGGAGGATAGATCTATCCGGGGTTCCTGAGAGCAGGAGGCTCTGGGGCCTTGGAGGAAGTTCTGATTGGACAGAAGATGAAGGGTGCTGTGGTGGGACCCAAAGGGAGGCCCTTGGAAGTAAAAGCTCTAGAGTGTTTGGGACTGAGACAGGGATAGTATAGGGGACTCTGCCCAGGTGGGCCGCTGGGTGGGAGGTGGGAGGTGGGTATGAAGCCAGCATTGCAGGCCACCTGGCCAGTGGGGAACACCAGCCACCACAGACTAAGAGGAAGCCCCTTGTCTGCGTGGGCAAGGACCCACATGAGTGGGTCTGGGCTGGGGGGCCAGGTGGCCCGGAACCTATGGCTCAGAAATGTCCCCATGCAAGGCTGGTATTCAGGAGGCTTGGTGGGCAAGGGCTCTGAAGTGTCAGCAAGCAGGGGCCCAAGGGAAAGGGGCACAGAGAAGCTCAAGAGCACGGCTCCAGGGCACACATAAGGAAGCAGGGATTCCTCAGGAGCTGATGTCACACATCCAACACACGTCACTCATTCAACCACAGTCTGATGGGTAGTTTTTAAAAAAGCAATGGAGTTCCCTTTTTGATTGGGTTGTTTGTGCAAGAGAATGAAGACGCTGTGGGTTTGGGTTTCAGCAAAAACTCCGGACTCACTCATGGAATCCTTAGGGACAGAAAAGCGGGGAGAGACAGCTCATATTCTGGGAGCTGTGCCCCACATCAGCAGCGCAGCTGAAAGGTCCAGCCTCAGCTCTCACGGTATTGCTGCAGGCACCCACCAGCCTCCCAAACCCTCAGAGGCACAGAGCGTGGGTACCAGTGTGGCTGCAACCATGTGTTTATTCAAAATGTGCAAAGCTGAACATGCAAGTGCAAATCTAACTTAGAAAGATCTTCCAGTGGCCCCAAGGTGGCCATGCTAGGATGTTCTGCTTGGCTGAGAAGCACCTGGGCCTCAGACCAGTCATTGGGTCTGAAGAGTCCAGGGCATGGGGGAGCTACTGGAGACTTCTTCTTGCTTAGAAGCCAGAATATCTTGCTAAAGAAGAAAGCAAAAATCATGGTGGGTCTGGGGGCAGGAAAAGGGTAACAGAAACTGTTCTGCCCTCCTGGGCTCCTTGGGGTTGGGTGAGATATGACAAAAGCAGGCCGGAGAGCTGGACTCAAAGCCTACTGGCCTGCAAAGAAGGGCCCTCTACCTCTTGGGGCAGGGGTGTATCCTAGGGGAGCCCTAGGGGATCCCACGGTCTAGCACAGAGAGGCCCAGGGGATCTCAACTGGATTGACCATGGCCAGAATCAGTGGGAACTCAGTGTCACAGCGTCTTTGCCACCAGGGCTAGCGATCAGGCTGTGGGCAGGGCTTGGGCTGGGTCACCAGCCTGAGGTGAGACTGAGGGGTCCCTTTGGCTCAGCCTGGCTGAGCCTTTGGGACCTTTTGGATCTAGGAGGCCTGATGTGGCTGAGACATTCTTTTAAGGGGGCCTAAGGGGACCTGGGGCCTCTCGTGCTATTGGGAGGAGGGCAAGGGCAGTTTTTGTGGGGGATTCTCTAGAGAAGCCTGAGTCCTTAGAAGCAGCTAACTAAGCAGGAGTGGGGAAGGCAGCCATCACTGTCACGTGGGGGAGGCCCCTGGATGTCACTGCCACAAGTCACCAGCCGCCGCCCCGTTGTCATTCTCATGGAACTTGTGCAGGTGATCAGCAAACCTGTGGGGCACAGAAAACTTTGCTGTTGCCGAGTGTAAAAGATAGATGTGTGTGTGTGTGTGTGTGTGTGTGTGTGTGTGGGGCTGGGTGCATGGAGATCTTCAGGGTGTATGCAGTAACATGTGATGGGGCTTGGGGGCAGGGGCTTTGGGGGCCAACAGGATGGACCAGAGTGGGGGATGATGGTGAAGGGCTGGGGGCAGCAGGGAACAGGAGTTGCACAGTGGTGCTGGGGGTACTCAGTATGGGGCAGTAGTGGGGCTTGCGTGGGCGTCCTCACTTCTTGGCGCAGAAGGTGGCACAGTCTCTCTCCATGCTCTCACTCCATGCCAGCTTGTAGAGCACCTGGCCAGAAAGAGACACCATGAGCTGCCTGTCCTGCCTCATGGCCACTGCTGCGGTCCACCTACAGCCTTTGGGCCTGGCCTCCTAGCACATGAGGGTTCTCACGGCCCAGGCCCCATGGGTCTTAGAGATGCTCCTGTGCCCGCCTGTTTCATACATGGTCAGATAGGCCTGGACATAGAGGTGCCATCCCTAAAATACCACTGGACATAGCACTGTCATAGCCAGGACCCACTTGGCCCTGGGGTCAGAGTTGGAGCCCAGGCTAGCCATGTAGGGGCCATCTTGACTGAGGCCTTGCTGAGGGTGGGGTTCTTGAGGCTGGAGCCCTCTCTAGGTATGCCCTACACTCTCCTCTCCTCCAGCTCTGGGCACGCAGGCATCACTAGGCCTCTGTATGTGCTCTGCTCAATAACTGGGATGCCCCTATGCGCCTGAGGAGATTCAGTTCAAGATATCCCCACCTGGCTGTCCCTTAGTAGAGTTAGTCAGACCCTCTTTCCTGCCTGCTCAGGCTCCCACAATGGCCCTTCCCTCCACCAAGCCCCTCCAGGATGGGGCACTAGATGGAGTCAGCCAGGCCTCTTCCATGGAGTGGCAGGGCTGCTGGCCCTGCCCGAGGGCCCGATGGGTGGGCTTGTCATCCCTAGGGTGGGCTGAGGCCCTTAAAGGGGAGAGGAGTGGCCAAGAGCAGACAGCGGGGCTTGGGGATGGCCTGGATGCCAGGCCACAGAACCAGGGTCCCTTCTACCTCTGGAGGTGAGGGGAGTGTGTTGAATGGATCCCTGGCTGTCTGTCTGAGCACTCACCAGGAAGACCAAGCAATGCAGGAACAGTGTGTAGAAGAATCCAATGGTGCGTGCCATCTTGTTGGAGAGAACCAGTCGCCCCTGGGGAGCAAGCAAGGTGAGGAGTGGGGATAGGGCAGGCCTCACCCAGTCCTGCAGGGCTGCCCTGGGCTCCTGCGGAGGGGAGGCAAGGGCAGGCAGCCTGCTCCCGTTCCACTGTATAGGCCAGGAAAGTGGACTACGGGAATTCCGAGGAATGGCATGCCCTGCAGCACTTTTCCAGAACCTACTGTGAATGGAGATACCAAAGGGGCTGTCCTGGAGGGGTGGGACCCTGTTCCAGGTCACACAGCTGCTCCTGGTAGGGCCTGTAAGGGGTCAGTGGGGTCCCTGGGGCTCCTCCAGGCTGGGCTGGAAGGCAGGTGATGAGGTGGCCCATCGGGGCTGCTGTCTCTGGAGGCCTGAAGACAAAGCTCAGGCCTGTCTGAGGTGGGCACCGAGGAGGGGACTCACCATGCTGAGTGTAGCCTTGTCCCATGGGCTCAGGCTCAGGTACTTCCGCTGCCGCTCCTGAAGTAGAAGGGATGATGAGAAGGGGTCCCCAAAGGGCCTCGCAGGCCCGACTCGCTGCAGAAAGGGACCCTGCCCCACTGTTCCTACAGAACACCAGGGGGCTTCCAGGGGCCTCCCTGGTGCCCAGTGCTACTCAGTGTGACATCCCAGGCTCCTCCCAGGGATCGCTGTCTTATGTCCTCTGCGGTGGGCCATCGCGCCTATGGGAAAGCCTTTATGGGCAGGGCTTCCGAAGCCTAAGAAGTAGGGGAGGGGAGTTACAAGGATTTGGGCGGGGCAACTACTACAGGCCATCTGACACTGGGATCACTTTGTCTGTCTGCCTGCCCTCTCAGAGTGTGCACCTGGGGTTATACCATTCACTGTCACACACCCTCACACAACCATCAGGCAGGTGTTTCTGGTACTCTGGGCCTGCCTGAGGTGGACCTGGACCTCCATGGCACAAAAGTGGGCATGCAGGCTGCCCTGGTCATCTGGTACGTGTAAGGCTGGGCCTGAGTGAACAGACCAGGGTTGGTGGAGTGGGGAAGGGGTGAAGGCCGAGGTCACGTTCTCTGGTATTCCCTGCCTTGCCCGGACGCCGGGCTTACACACCCGCTTGCTGAAGGAGGAGAAGGGGTCCAGGCGCTCCTCATACTGAGACGAATAGCGCAGCTCTGTGTCATCGCTGCCACCACCCTGCGTGGGGAAAGGAGGAGAGATCCAGTCATGGGGGCCCAACAGGAAGGCCGAGGCTGAGGGATAGCAAGTTGACAGGATCGCAAAGGAGGCTCAGTTTCCTCATTAGCACAACAGAGGCAAGGAAGCAGCCCCCAGTGACAGCATGATTCTAGCTGATGCCACGTGTCCAGGGGCATTGCCCAGGGTCAGAGGTCTCCCACGGAGTTAGGGCCATGGTGCCTCAGGGCAGGTAGGGGGAACTAAGGCCCAGACAGGGCTGGAATGTATGCGATGGACAGGGCTTGGCTCCAGGCAAGAAGGTCAGTTTGGAGGGCGTTCCCTGGGAGTGTGCGGGGTGGCTGTGGATTGCAGGTACGTACGCACAGGAAAGGAGACCGCCCAAGCCAGACACTGTGTTACTGGTTTGCAGAATCTGGGCGCCCTCTGGTGGCCTGAGAACAGTTCCAATGGGTGGAATGGGGGGCTAGTGTCTTAGGGAGGCCCCTGCCAGAAGCATCACTACTTCCTATCCTTCTACTGGCCACTCTGTGTCCCAACAATCAGAGAAGGGTTTCCTTGCACGAGGTGGTCCCCTGTGAGGCTTGGGGGCTGAGAAAAGCCAGAGGCAGCCCTCCTGGGTCTAGAACAAAGTGAGTAGTTTTCTGCTCTGTTCCCTTGACTGGTTTTGGGATGCTGGACCAAAATTTGGTGTGGTTTTTTTTAAAAAAAATGTTAAGTTTAAAACATATGGATTCCCCAGGGCCTGCCCTGCATGCCCAACACTCCTGGGGTGAAATTCCCAGGTCCTGGGGTCAGCTAGTGGATCACCCCATTTCACTGGGGTATCACTCAGGCCTGTACCTGTGACCCCTGCCTCTTAGTGTACCTCACCATCTCCTGGCTTGTTCTGATGAACAAGGGCCCACCAGGGCCCCACTGTGGGAGGCTCTCCCCAGCTTAGGGAGGACAGCTGGCAGGAGAGGGGGCCATAGGGCTTCTGGGGGATCCCAGGCCCAGCGTAACCCAACAGGTCACTAGCCCCATTCCTTCTGCCCCTAAGTGCCTGGGCCTGAAACTGGGGAGGGCACTCACCCGGCCAGGGTAGCTCTGTAAGAACTTGATCTTCTCGAAGAGCTTGATGTTGTCAGCACGCAGGCTGTCCAGCTCGCCCTGCAGGGCTTGGATGGTGTGCTGGGCCATGCGGTTCTCCTGTGGGTAGGCAGGTGGGTGGGTGGGCAGACAGGGCCAGGGGTAAAAGAGGTTGGGGAAATGGCCTCCAAACTGACACAGGTACTGCTGTGTCTACTGGGAGCCCCTTCTTGGCCCGAGGCCATCTCCTTGACCTGCTAGACCCTCCTCACAGTTGCCCTGATCCTCCTGTGACCCTACCTCAGGCAGAAATCACAGTTCTGGGGTCAGGTTTCTTCATGTTTTGTTTATGGTATTATCAGCCTTTAAAAAATCATTATTGAGATATAATTCATATAATATAAATGTCACCAGTTTTAAGTGTATAATTCAGTTTTTTTTTAGTATCTGTACAATGTTATACAGCTATCCCCACTATCTAATTCCAGAATATCTCGTCACCCCCATAAGAAACCCCCAACCCATCAGCAGTCACTCCCCAACTCCCCTTCCTCTGGCAACCACTCATCTACTCTCTGTCTCTATGGATTTGCCTGTTCTGGACAGACGCTTCATGGGAATGGAATCACACACCATGTGATTTTAATGTTTGCCAATCTAGAGGCAAGGTGAAATGGGATCTCATTTTTTAATTTATCCAAATACTTAAATAGGTGTTTTCTTCACACTGTTAAAAATTCAACGAGGACTAACAAGGACATGGTAATATGATGATTCCTCCAAAAATTAAACAGAATTGCCAAATGATCCAGCAATTCCACTTCGGGGGATATACCCTAAAGAACGGAGAGCAGGGTCTCAAAGAGATATTTATGCACCCATATTCATAGCAGTATTATTCACAGTAGCCAAAAGGTGGGAACAACCTAAGTGTCCATCGACAGATGAGTGGATAAACAAAATGTGGCCTAACTACAATGGAATATGATTCAGCCATAAAAAGAAGGAAATTCTGACACATGCCACAACATGGATGAACCTTGAAGACATTAAGCTAAGTGAGATGAGTCAGTCACAAAGACAAATACTGTACGATTCCACTCACACAAGGTACCTGGAGTAGTCAAATGCAGGGACAGAAAGTAGAATGGTGGGTGCCGGGGGCAGGGGGAGAGGGGGATGGGGAGCAGTTGTTTCACGGGTACAGAGTTTGTGTGGTATGACGAAAAGAGTTCTGGAGATGCATGGCGGTGATGGTCGCACGACGATGTGAATGTGCTGAATGCCACTGAACTGTACACTTAAAATGGTTAAGACAGTACATTTTGTTATGTGTGCTTTACCCCAAAATTTAAAAAGTACATGGTAAAAAGTATAGATTTTTAAAGCAAAAGGTCGAATACTTAATGCTTACTTTTTCTTTTAATCTCTTTTGAAGGCCTTCTTTTAAAAGCTGCATAGCATTCCACAGTGTGACTGTCCCCGGTCCCTGAAGGGCATGTGTGTGTTCCCAGTCCGCTGCCAGTGCAGGCAGCTGTGAGGGGAGCATCCCTGACTGTCTCTCATCTGAAGCCTCTTGAACCCAGATCACAGAGGGTCCCATTGGATCTGGCCCACCTTCGTCACCAGACCAGCACTGGGCCTGGCCCACAGTGGGCACTCAGCGAATGTTTGCCTTCCCTGGTCTGAGCCTGGAAACCTCACAGAACTGGAAATCCCTGGAACTGTGAGTTTGGAGAGGAAGGGTCTAGAAATTGTGTCATTAGCTCAAGAAGTGATTCTTTGAGAAAGATGAAAACCTTCCTGGTTCCTGCTCCCCCTGGGAGAGTGATCAGGGGGGACCTGGGCTGGCTCTGTAGGACGGGGGGTCTGCAGAGTCCCCAAGGCCAAGATGGTGCCACCTCTAGGTGCTCCCCTGGTCTGTCACTGGGCCTTCCACACTCTGAGCCTTTAATGTGAGCTACAATAATGTGGGTGTTAGTGACACGTGGATGGTGACTACAGCACTAGCAGGATGGCTGTGGTCCTGGAAGAATAGGGACCTGGAAGAGTAGGGATCTAGTGTCCACTCCCTCTGTGGGGACACCCTGGAAGCTTGAAAAGAAACAGTGTGCTCCTGCTTCTTTTGCTCTGTCCCCGACTCTCTCTCTTGTCTCCTGGTCCCTACTCTTCCAGGACCACAGCCATCCTGCTAGTGCTGTAGTCACCATCCACGTGTCACTAACACCCACATTATCGTAGCTCACATTAAAGGCCCAGACGCGACTGGGCTGGTCACCTTTGCAGACTGCCCCTTCCTCATGGGGTAGGAAGGCCTCCGGGTGGGCGTTCGGCAACCACTTGGCCCTCTTGGACCTCTCAGAGTCCCCCTAGACACCTCTAGACTGTTAATCTTTATCTAGTGCAAAGACCTTCCTCTCTCTGACTCCGCTTCTTCAAGTCCCCTACCTGATTTAGATGTTTCTTCCTGGATAATGGTGACTACTCCCCAGTCATCTTCCTGGGCCAGACTTCTGTCCTGAATTGGCTCCCCTAGGGACGCTTCTTACCCTCCATCCTGGCAGTGCCGCTCCCCGTTTTAATCCTCTGCTGGTGCCTCAGCCTGGCTTGAGGGCACTCCCCTGGCAGCGCTGTGTCTTCTTGCTGCAGCCCTGGAATGACCTGTACTCCCTTCTGTTTTGTTGGTCCCCTGTATCTGCTCACGTAGGCTCCTCTACTGATTCTTCTTTCAAAGCCCAGTGTGACACAGCCTCCTCCAGGAAGCCCTCCCTGACTGCACAGAACAAATCTAATCCCACTGCAGTTTATGGTCTATGACACATCTTTTCTCCCCGAGCCTGTGGGTCTTCAGGTCTTCAGGTCTAAGGAGTGTAGGAGAGGGAAGCACATGACTCACAGCCTCCAGCTCCTGGTTCCGGGCCCGGAAACGCTCTCTCTGGCTGGAGATGATGGAGAGCAGCGAGTCTACCTGGCCCTCGGGGAGGGTGCCACTGGCTGGTGCAGAGGGTCCTAGGAGGTAAGGAAGAGTAGCTGGGGGTGGCAGGAGTCAGAACCTAGCAGTGGGTCCTCAGGTTCCGTGGCCCCAGCTCTGAAGGAGCTCTGGCTAAGTGCCAGCGGGTAGAAGGCACAGGGTGTCTGAGTACAAGGTGCTGAGAGATTGAGGAAGGGGAAGGGTGGCCCCAGGGAACAGGGAGGGGTGTGACATGAAAATAGGGGTCCTAAGAGGGGAGGCCCTGCTCAAACTGCCTGAGGGCTGGGCCCCAAAGCCTCCCTCCCTATTACTCTATATTTGGATCAGGGATCCCTGCATCTGTCAGACTGGGCCCCCCATTCCAAGGTAAGAAAGGGGACACTGAGGGCTCTGGGAAGCCATGAGTATCCCCTTCCCCAGGTTCTGGCTTCAACCCAAGGAGGCCACCTCCCCTCCATTTCCGGGAGCTCTCTGGCTGCATTTCCACACCAGGGCCTCCATTGGGAGCTGACCACCACCTATCAGCCCTCTACAAGCTGCTAGCAGGGCCAAGGGCATCAAGGCCCCAAGGTGGGAGTATCAGGCTAAGGCCTAGAAGGGCAAGTGGGGGACTCGCCCTCTTTAATGTTGCTGCTGCGCTGGGGGAAGGGCTCTCAGACCTTCTTGGGGGGGGGGGCATGCTCTTTAGGGATCAGGGCTCCAGCTGAACAACCTTGTCACCCTTCCTGGTTCCCGATAGGCCCACCACTGCCCCAGCGGGTCAGGTTGGCCCTTCCTCACCATAGAACAGGGCGGTGGCCTCCTTGATGGGCTCTGGGATCTTCTCCAGGCCATACTCAGCTGCGCCCTGTAGGAAGAAGTGGGGGAGGCACCTCTACATGCAGCACTGAACACACCTTCAAGGTGTCCAGCAAACTAGGGGCAAGGAGCAACTGGGGTGGTCTGGTGGCAGTGGCAGGCACAGCGGTGGCCACAGAGAAGACACCTCGCGTGGGCCACCAAAGGGAAGGCAGGGCCCTGCGTCCACCCCCAAGGCTGGAGCACAGCATTAGGGGGTCTTATCCAGCCATTCGGCCCTGATGGCTGGCAGAGGTTGGGTGACTCCGGTCCTGCCAGTCAGCCTGCCGTGTGCCCTGGGCCAGCCCAGCTTCTCTCCCTAAGCCCCACTTCGTCATCTATAAAATGAGTGGGTGATGTGATGACTTCCAAGGGTCCTTTGGGCTCCAGCCTCCCATGATCTTGGGGCCTCAGGTTCTCTTGCTATGAGAAGAGTGGGTAATCCTGGCCATGCTTCTGCCCACAGCTCCCAGGGCAGAGGTCCAGGTCAATGGCCGGACACAGGGCACTTTGTGCCAGCTTGAGGAAGCCTGCCTGGCATCCTAAACTGGACCTTCATGGTGGAGTGAGCAGGCAAAAGCCAGAGAAAGCCCAGAGTAGTTGTCGAGGGAGAATAGGGTAGGGCGTGGGCTTACCTCGGCGTCAGGCCGCTGGATGGACTGGATGGTGCTGAGGTCTTGCTCTAGGCGGGCAATCAGCTCCCTCTGCTCAGCCACTGTGGCCACGGCCTCGGTGACGTGGACCTGTAGCTCTGCACAGCGCCCTGTAGCCAAAGGAAGACGTGGTCATCAGAGGGAGCCTGGTGGGACCCTTTGGACCTTTGTCCCTCTTTGCCTCCTCAATTACCAGTCAGTAAGCAGGACCCCCAGAGAGACACAGTAGAGTGCTGGCTGCTCCCTCCCTCCCTTCCATCGCCTAAAGGACCACCATTAGAGCAGCCAGCAGGGTCACAGGCACCCTTGGCCCCAAGAACTCTGTATGCTCATGAAACTCCCTGGGTAAAGGAAGGAGCCCAGGTAAAGGATTTAGGAGAAACAGGTCCACTCTGGCTCTGCCATAACCAGCTGGGTGAGTCTGGCCAGCCCCCTTCCCGCTCTAGGCCTCACTTTGCCTCTGTCTAGCAGGGCAAGGAGTTGAATGTAATGAGCCCCAAGTTTGTTCCAGGCCCTGGGTCTATGACCAGAGGAGGCCTTGGGGGTAGCAGTGGTGTAGAAAGGTACAGGAGCTGCAGTGGGGGGTGGGAAGGCCGCCTTCAGACCCAGTGGGGGGTGGGGGAGTGAGGGGTCCCAGCTCTGGGGCTGACAGCAGTGGTGCCTCACTCAACAGGCTCCAGTGCAGTGGTGGGGATGGGGCGCGATGGGGATGGGAATCCCCTGACCCACAGCCCTATTCCTCTCTCCCGCATCCAAATGCTAGGTATCTAAAATAATTCCGTGTGGAGATATGCCTGCCCTTTTGGAGAGGGGGAGATGTTGGGGAGTTCTCTCAGCCCAGGCCCTGTGGGAGCCTTCAGCGGCCACTGGCTGGGAGGACAGCGGTGGCCTGGGGGCTGGGCAGACCCAAGTTTGAGGCCTGGCCCTGCTTCTGGTTGGCTGTGTGACTCTGGGCAGCTGAATCACCTTGTCTAGACCTCATTTGTAAAATGGTGACAACAAACCTCGCTCAAGGACGCAGAGAAGAAGGCCCAAGGCCTAAAGCACAGGATGCTGTCCTTTGGGGAGGACTACGCAGCCACCAGGGGGCACTGTGGTCTCATAAATGCCTAAGGGTCCCAGGCTACAAGCAGCGCCAGGACAGCTTCTGTGCCTTCCTAGAGGACTTACGCATCACCATGCACCCTGCCGACCAGCTGGCCAACCCCGCCCTGGCTGGGCTCAGCCCTTGGGTCCGGGTTGGGGCATCTGGCTTCACCCCCACCTGCTCCATCTCCTGGGTGCTCGCTCATTGCACGCCAAACCCTTTACACACCTCACAACAGTCAGATAAGCCAGAACAGATGATCCACATTTTACAGATGAACCGAGACTTCCCAGCCTAAGACAGACCCCAGGGTGTCCATCCTGGCTATGTCCAAGCCCTTCCTCACACCAGGGGAAGGCACTACTGTTTCAGGCCCTGAATGGACTTCTTCCTTTAGACATCACTAAGCCCCTCTTTGTAGCTGGCAGGTAGGTGGTGTTGGTGGAAGTGAGGGGTCTGAGGTGGGGCTAGGGGAATAGGCTGGCCCTGAGGGCAGGGCCAGGTCATGGAGAGAGGCCTGTGGGTGGCAGGGTTCGGGTCCAGCCTTCGGCCTGTAGGCCCTGGGTGGCCTACAAGAGTTTTAAGCAGACCCTATGTGGTAGAGGCTCAGAGAGATCCCAAATGCCATGACCCACTGGCCGGGGGATTGAGTCCTTGGTCCTAGGCATGCGGGATGGGACTGAAGAGCAGGGTCATCTTGCTGCACAATATACAGGAGAGGTAAACAGAAGTCATGGTAAGATGTGGAAGAGGGACCTTGGGAAAGGATAGATTTAGTTCCAAGCACTGGGTATCCATAGGGATAGCCACAAACAGGAGAGGCGCATCTAAAACTGGTGCTGGGACTGATCCCGTGGGGATAGGTAGACAGATCCCAGATGAGTGGGGGGTGGGGTGGAGCCCAGAGAATGCTCTGGGGAGTAGCATCCCACCTTCAGAGATGAGGGCCCTGGGGACAGAAGGGACAGGGCAGAGGTGGGGAAACCTACGGAGAGGTGGACAGCGGAGTGAGCCCTTGTCCTTGGAGGTGTGTAAACAGCATGGTGGGAGAGGACCCAAGCATGGCATGAGGGTTGGATAAAATGCCAGCAAATTGATTCTTTGGACTGGCTATTTTATCTGTCACTAGTCCGTGGCCACCACAGCATGGTCTCAACCAGGTCTCTGGGGTAGGAGTGACTAGCAGCAGCTCCTGGAGCCATCTGTGGGCATGAAGGAGATGAGGGGGTGCCCGTGTTGTGTTTCCTGCGCATTTGTGTCTGTGCCTGATGCTAAGGGGGTGGGTGTACATGACCCTGCTCATGCACACATATGACACTGCGAATGTCTTGAGGGCCCTGACAGCAAACCTTCCATCATAGGCTACCCCGGCCAGCTGGTGCCAGGCCACTTTGTTAAGCTGGCCTGGAGAGCCTGCCACTGTTGCTGCTGCAAATGTTCCCAGACATTGGGTTAGTTGCTGAGGTGATATCTGGGGGTATAAGGCTGAGTGTTGGGAGCTATTCCTGAAGAGGTGGCTTTGGGTGAAACTGAGGGCTGACTGGTGTGAACTCAATGGAAGATGGCGGCTTGTGAGGCAGAGGGAAGGGGCTAGGCAAGGCCAGGCAGTGGAGGTGATGGGATAAGACTTGAAGGAAGGCCCTGGGCAGGGCTGGGGGACCTGGGGCTGCAGCAGCCAGGCATGGATATTTCCGTCATTCCACACGGGGGGATGAGAAGGCCAGGAGTCTGATGGTGTGGGCGCCCCTGAAGGAGAGACATGCCTCCTCCATGCCTGAAACTGGCCCCCACACAGGGAAGGGGCGAGTGGCAGCGTGGTTTGGCTCCGGTGAGTATAGAGTGCTAGAGGAACAGCTAAGAGGATGTGTGTGGGGGGGAGTTGGACCCATGGACTTGAGGCTGGAGATGCAGGCTGGGGAAAGCTCAAGGCCCAGGGCTGACTGAGCCTGCAGCAGAAGACATGGAAGCCCAGGGAGTACTGTGAGGAGAATGGCCAGAATTTCTTGGGATGATAACATTTTTGGGAATGGCCTGTAAAAGGCCTAGAGGAGAGGAGGCAGGAAGCAGGATGGCAATCAAGAGGAAGTACGTTAAGGCACGAGTTGAATAGGCACCTCCAGCGAGTAAGGAGGGGTCACCAGTGACTCAAGAAAGGCTGAGTGAGGTGAGGGCTGGAGTGAATCTGCTAATCAGAGTTTGGTCAAGGTAGTGGTGGAGCGAGAAGAAGGAGGGACCTGGAGACCACTCTGGACAGAGGCCAGATGAGGCAGCACAATGGGCAGAACCCGTGCGTGGGGGCGGCGTGCTTAAGAAAGAGGAGTATGGAGCATGCAGAGTAAAGTATCTGCAGCTGAGAGAGAAGGCTAGGGAGAAGGAGCAGCTGGGTCTAGGAGAGGGAGGGGTGACACAGACAATGAGTGCCAGGGATGTGGAGAGAGAACTTCTTGACTCTGAAAGATGGCAGAGGCCCCTGTGAGATGGGCCCAAGACAGCCCCCTACGCTTGTGAAAATTCATGGGACCTCGTTCTTCTGGGAGAATCTGGGAAGGTTTCCTAGAGGGCGCATTTCACAAAGGGGAGAAAGAAATCACAGCACAGTCAAGGTCGAGACTTAAGGAGGCAGGATTATAACTATGGTCAAGGCGTGATTTCTGACTGCTGACTGATTAAATGCAGAAATATCACAACTGGAGTTGGGTGGCAAGGCCTGGGGTGTTGTGTCTAAGGCTTTCTCGAGGGCGGGAAACCCGGCATTATTCAGTCAGCCACCTACAAGCCACGTGGGTGCTCTGGAGCTGCTCGGAGTACATCGTCTCTCTGCTTGGAGGAGTGAAGCTAAGCACTCGCATATCCACCCCCGTCCTGCCTCTGCACCTGTCTGTCCCCACACGTGGCCAGAGATGAGTGCCGATCGCTCCCTGTGCCGGCAGGTGCCAGCCCTTCATTCCTATGAGAGGGGTCCCCCAGCAAGTGTCCGCCCTCTGCAGCATCAGCTCTTTCCATAAGCACAGACGTGTTATTGTCCCATCTGACTCTCTCTCTCCTGACTCCACTGCCTCCTCCAGTATAACTCCCTGAAGAAGCTGTCTATTCCAAGCGTCCACTTCCCTAAACTCTTCCCATCAGATTCAGATGCCCACTCCATTACTGTTTTTGCCAAGGTTTTGATGACCTCGCGCATCACTATGTCCTCAACCCTCATCTTACTGACCCATCAGCACCTGGTTTCCAGGTCACTGCACCCTCCCAGGCCTGTTTCCTTTGCAGGTTCTCCTCCTCCTCACTAAGCTATGAACACTGCTGCACCCGGGGTGCCGAGCCCACATACTTTTCGGTTTCCTCTCATTCACTCTGGCCACCTTGAGTGCCATTAATAAGCTGATGACGACTCTCTAATAGATATCTCCATTTACATATCTCCTTTGCCTGGGCTCATTCTCTACTCGGATATATAACTGGTACCTCAAACTTAACAGGTCCAAATTAAAGCCTGATCCCCCCAAATCTGCTTCACTGCAGCAGGACCCCTGCTGCACAGCCCCAGGAGTTGGCATCCTCAGGGCCGTGGGGAGCAGAGGCCAGGCATCTACCTGGCTTGCAGGTGGCTGACTGAGTAACGCAGGGTTTCCCGCCCTCAAGAAAGCCTTAGACACAGATGCCTGGGGGTAGCCATGCTCTTCTCGCTCACTCCTTACAACTAATCTGTCGCAAGTCCTATAGTTGGTTCTACCTTCAAAATACATCCAGAACCCAATCACCTTTCACCACTGCCACCACTAGGTCTGACTTAAGACCTCTCATTTCGATTATGGCAACAGCCTCCTCACTGGTCTCCCTTTTCCCACCCTCTCTCCGCTACAATCAAGTCACGAAGCCGCAGCCGGAGAGCCTTTTAAACAGTAAGATCAGACCACCCTCCAGCGGCCTCCACAACCTTCGGAGTACCAGCCAAAGCCCTGCAGTGGCCCACAGGCCCCACCAGCTCTCTGTCTCTCTGGCCTGGTTGTCTCCCACTCTGCCCTGTGGTTACTCTGCTCCAGCTACACTGGCTCCTGCACACATACATCACAGGCCGTTTGTGCTTGCTCTCCCCTCTGCCTGGAATGTTCTTCCCTCGGGCATCTGCATGGTTCATTCCTTACCTCTGTCAAGGCTCTGTTCACATGTTACCATCTTGGCCATGCCTACCTTGACCACCAGATTTAACACTTTAACCCCTCTACTTGCTCCTCTGGTCCCCCTTACCTTATTTTTCCCCCATAACATTTACCGCCATCTAGGTTACTATGTAATTCACTCATTTATTATGGCTACCATCTGTCTCCTCCCACCAGAAGGTAAGCTCCATGTCTGTCTCTTGCGATAGCCCCAGTGACCAGAGCAGTGGCGCAGGGTCAGCCCTCGGAGCACAGTGGCCGACTGGCTGAGTGGATTCCACCCAGCAGGGAAGCACAACTGGCTGGGCATGGGCAGCAGGAACCTGGCGAGCCAGCCAGCCTCTGCTCCCCACCACCTCGTAACTGCTGGGCCTCGCCTGGACCCCTCCAGCAAGCCCTGACACTGAAACTGCACATCTGCCAGCGCTAAGCCCTAGGGTGACCCTGCACCTTGCCGATGAGTGTATGGGGTGGAGGGATGGGGACACTTTCTCCCCAGCTGGGACCCTTGCGCTTTAAGCATGGCTGCAGATGCTCTTGGCTACACCTGAGTCCTTCTAGAAGTTAGATGAAAAGAACAAGCCTTATCTAGAGCTGCCACCCTCCAGACTGGCTTTGTTCTTATCAACAACGTGGTCATCCTCCCACCCAGCGTGCCCTTCCCCAGCACAGTGGCTTGCTAGTCCTCTGACACTGTCGCCTCTGTGCACGTGCCGCCCCTCAGTTTGGTGTGCCATCACGCCTGCCCGCCGCGAATGTCTCTTTCCACTTCAAGGCCGCTCCCTGGGAAGACCCACCCTTTCCCAAGTTGCTGCTCAGATGTCCCCTCAGCGCCAATTACAGGACCAGCCCAGGCTGTGGTTCTGCACCTGGTCTGTCTCCCCTCTGGGCTATGAGCCACTTGAGGCCATCGGACACCTAGCCTGGAGCCCGTTCCTGGCACAGAGAAGTTCTCAGTGACTATGTGCTGAATAAATCTTGAAGGAGCTCTAAGAAGGGAGGTGGCCTTAGCTGGGCTGAGTGGCACAGCCAACCAAGCCTGTGCCTGCCCCTCATTCTAGACCTTGACACTGTGGACATTTGGGGCCAGGTCATTCTTTGTTGGGGGTTAGGGAACTGTCTTATGCATCGTAGGATATTTACATATCTCTGTCCTCCGCCCTCTAGATGCCAATAGCACCTCTTCCTGCCACTTGTGACAGCCCAAAGTGTCTTCAGACATTGCCAAATGTCCTGGGGGAAAAGTCACCCCCAGCTGAGAAACATGGCCCCAGAGAATCTAGTCTCCTCAAATGTGGAAGGCGGCTGGGCTTGGCTGTAATGGGACTGGGATCAGCCTTGACAGATGCTTAAATCACATGAGTCTCTAAGAGGAAACCACCTCTGTGGAAGGCGCAGCCGCCTCTCACAAGAGTGAGGAGTAGGGAGGGTCCTTCCCTCTTGTCTGCGGCTGAGTCCAGGGGTGGCAGCCTCAGCCATCTAAGCAGCCCGAGATTTGAATTTTCAACAGAGGGCTGCAGAGGACTCTGCTGCCTGAGTTTCGCGCCAATTGGTACATCACGGGCACCACCGGTGGCAACGTTAGGAGGGCAGCTGTCGGTGCTCTGGCTAACCTGCAGGAGTGCCTGGTCCTGAGTGGGGACCTTTCCTGCTTCGGCACAGGTGGAAACAACTTCGATCAGAGGGAGCTACTCTGGCAACCAAATTCGATGAAATATCACCCTCGTTGGCAGCCACAATGAACATGTACTGAGTGCCTGCCGTGGGCTTTGGAGTCATGCTGAGCAGTTTACAGATGTTCTCACTTAGTCCTCCCAGCAGCCTTGAGCTGGGCATTATTATATCCCCTTTCCAGAGATGGAAATGGAAGCTCGATGAAGTTAAATTCATTCTTTCAGAAAAGATTTCTTGAGCATCAACTAAGACTTGTCCATGGTCACCAGCTGGGACACCAGTGCAATGCTTCTTGACCAAGAGGATGGGCCCTGATGCCTCCCTGAAAAGTGAGTGGAGTCCTCAAACTCACTCCCTGGAGATTCACCACCCCTCCCCCCCCGCCGCCCCCACAAACAGAGTAGCTTTGCTTTTACCTGTCCACAAACTATTTTGTTTTGAGATAAAGGCCCTTTCTACTGACATTCCGAGAGTCTAAGTTTCCTGGAAGAGGCAGGAACTTCTGAATGCCTGCCCAAGACTGGGCATGGGCTGTGTCTCCCTCTTCCATTAACAGTTCACCCCACACTGGGTGGGCCAGACTCCGATCAAGGGCCCGATGACCAGGGGCCCCCTACCAACACCACAATCCAGATTCTTAGCTCAGCTTCTAATACACCCCACCACCCTGCATGAACCTATGCTGTGCTGAAGCAGAGACCAGCAAGCTGCATGCCTCCTAGAGCCAGCATGTGAGGGCCGTGGAAGCAGCAGTAGGCCCCAAGGCAGCCACTTGGCGGCCCTTTTAAACATAGCAGACAGGATCATGGCAGACGATTCACGCACTCTAATAATTATATCATCAAGTTGTCTAACCCCATACATCTGTAATTGTGTTTCCTCAGGGCATCAAATAAGGCACATCATTTCATTGAGACCAACTTAACTACAGGGCAAAAAGAAAGGCCACACACAGAGGCTGAGCACTCTGCCTAGGGTGGGGGCATCGCCCAGCTGCAGTCACAACAAGAAATTTTGTTCCCTTTTCTGTCTCGGGAACTGGCAGTTTACAAAAACAGAGTCAGGTCTGCAAAACCATTGACAACTACTGTTTTGCTTAATTAAATCTCAATTTAAAAGCACTTTGGGGAGACTTTCTGGGTAAAAGAACTTTGTGCTGAGTGGTTTTTTTTTAACATTTTATATTTTAATTTAACTAGAGGATGGCGGATCTTTTTTTTAATTTAATATTATTTATGCCTATAGCACCTGGTCTTCCTAGGTGGTCTCCCATCGAAGTATTAACCAGACTTGGCCCTGCTTAGCTTCACGAGATCAGACATTGGGCTTGTTCAGGGTGGCATGGCCGTAGACCATGGACCATGACTCCATTGGGGCGCGGACCTAGGACCTTCTGCGTGTAAAGCAGACGTGCTAACTGCTACACTATGGAACCACGTCTGGATAGCAGATCTTTAAAAAGTGGGGGCATACCTAAAATAACAAACAAAAAAGTAGCAGAATGTTAGCTGAGTGGTTTTACACTAATTTCTCCCATCTTGGGAGCAGGAGACATCTGTGGCAGCTTTAGACACATCCATGTCCCTGAGTGACCAGATGAGACTCCGACCTGCCGGGAGCACCTGGCACTGGTGGGAGACTGTCCCGTGCTCTGGGGTCTCCCACTGGAGGAAGGATTGAGTCCAGTTTAACTCACACTTCTGTGTGGGAGCTTCACATTCTAAAAACTACAAATTAACGCACAATGAACTAATATCCCCCAACCAATCACACATCAGTGAGGATGGCAATTCTTTTCCAACCATGTAGATCTCAAGATGAGAAACGTCCTGTCACAAGCATGTGGACCACCTAGAAGCCAACTCTCAGGGCTCTCCCACCTCCAGCACCAAGTGCTGGCTGGAGAGACCCCTTCTTAGGAACCTGATCATTCCAGAACCCACAAGACACCGTTCCCTCCTTCCTGAGTGGGAACTCATTTGCCTGAGTTAACGGGTACCCTTGGCTGGCCCATCTTTACATCAGAAGTCAGGGACTAGATGAGAGACCCCTACAGGGAGCAGGCCGAGGCCACGTTGGAGGTACCTGGCCATGGCCCTGGGTACCAACGCCCCATTTGTTTGCTGCTACCATCAGCCCAGTATCATACCCAGCACTGCTGGCCACAATTCCTGGTCCTCATAAGCCTGTGAGATAGGCGATGGTGTCCCCATTTCACAAGCAAGGAAGCAGATGCTAGGAGGGTCAGTGCTTCAAGGGTGCCTGAACAGCAAGGATGACAACAGTAAGCAGGGATGCAGGGCCCTAAGGAACACATACCTCGTGCCTAGACAGAAAACTGGACAGTGGGGCCTGCTGGTGCCCAGATCCCCACACATCCTAACCCTGGCCCAGGTTTCTGGTGACACCTGCCCACAAGCCGCACGCCACTGGAAACACAAGAGGGCGGAGGGAAGGCTACCTCAGAATGGCAATTGTTGAGGTGCCTTTGGACCCAGAATAAAAGTGTTTGCTGCTTCTCCTCAGGCCAGAGCACTTTAAATAAAAACGACCCACACATTCTTGTGTTTGTATAAAAGATATTTACTTCAATTATCACACCTAGGGTGCTAGTGAATAATAATAATACATGGTGTGAGTTTCATACAGTGATATTGCTTCTCCATATCATATAGGGACCGTTGTACAGTGCTGAGAACAAACATCGTATGGCTAACCAAAGACAGAAGGGACAACGCCGAGGGGCCGACGGGTGCCTCCCCCACCCCGGCGCCAGCCGGATCAACTTTTGACTCTTAATGTCGAAAACAAATAGCAAGAAATAAAATGTTACCAGAGATGGGTCACAGGCTTCTCAAAACTATTTGTACATTAAAAAAAAAAAAAAAAAAAGATGCTTTTTTTTTTGGTCAATTGGGTCTCTGTGAGGATTTTAAAAAAAAGTCTGTGATTGTGAGTATTAACAAACGAGCTCTAAAAACATCTAAGACTTAGTGCGTTACAGAAAATATAAAATACTGCTAAAATGTAAGACACCACGATACACTGGGGGGAGCTGAGCTTATGAAGAATTCTCTGGAAGAATTTGCCACTCCGTGAGCACGCCTGGCTTGTGCTGTTAGTAGTCTGGACAGGAGCGTGGCTACCCGCTCGCAGGCAAGTAGTTATTGCACAATCGCAAAGAGCTAGGTCTTACTCAGTGGAAAGGGACGTGGGAGAACCACCTTTTCTTTTATTCCCACTTTTATTTTATAATAAGCTATTCTCAAATGCTTTAAGAATTTTGAATGAATCCTCACGTCTCCAAAATGCACAGCATTTTCTGAGGGGTCTCAGATGGTGGGACACGAGATGCCCGTTTTCTCAAGGAAAGAGGCAGAAAACGGCCCAAGAGAGAGAAATGCATAGACTAATTAGAGAGAAATGAAAACTCTTTGGGGGTGGGGTGGGGGCAGTTATTTCATTGGAGGGCTTTCTTTCAAAGAGATAACAAAATCAGCACCCCCAACAATTTCAGAACGGGGAAAAGTAATGGAACAGAAAGTGAGTCATGGGTAGGTGGGCCCTTTGGGAACGGAGGCAGCTCTCTGGTTCCACCCTGGGTGCACAGGGCCCCTGTCCCTGGCCTGGGGGAAGCTTCCTTCTCCTGTGCCCACGAAGGAGGGTGAGCCCACAGGCCCGAGGCTTCACTCTCACACCTGATCGCAAGCAACTAGGTGTCTTGTTGGCTGTGCTTCTAGCCACAGAAAGCTCTGCCCACAGCTAACCTCCCTCCACGCTTAACCACATTAGGGGAAAGGGGTTTCCCCATGGCCTCCCTGGTGTGGGTCCTCAAGCCACAGATGGACTAAGGAACACTGTTGCTTTGCAAGATGGTTTTGACAAAATTTGTACGCAAGAAAAACAACAACAACAAAAGCCAATTAAAATATGTCAACCCATGTGAGCCTTGCAAGAAACCACTCTTTCACTCGGAAGTCATTGCCTTGGCCAGGCCACCGCACCCTCTCCGACCAGGGCTCGCTGAAATGTCATGAACCCAGAAGTCTTACCAGAGGCTCTAGGAGGCTTTGGGGAACTGAACTTTGCTTTTCTAAGTCTCCTCTGAAGCTTCTCACACGAGTGTTCTTCAACTCGGCATTTCCTCACACTGGTAGATTTTTGTTCAATAACTCTCTCATTTAAAAAGTTAGACATGTAGAGACCACCAGTTTTTGAGTGGCTACTCTGGAGACAGACATCTAATTCTGCTGAAGAAGGCCCCTCTGCCGCCCCAGTCACATCCCCAGACCCTTCGGTTCTTTTTTTGGGGGTGGGGAGGGCAGGAGGCAGAAGACAGTAACCACTGGAGTGATAGCAAAAAGCATTTATAATAACAGCAACAACAACAACACAAAACAATAATACACTCCTGATAAGAACTTAAATGATTAACCTAATAATAAATAGAAGAGGATAGAAATAATTTTTTTTTTCTCAAGGAAACATCCTTTTATAATTATCCTCACGCACGCTGGCAGGTCAGTAGCAGTCAATCCATTTCAACAAGAAAAGGTTAAGTGCTGGAAGGGATGGCTGTGGTCTCACACTCCGGAGGTTCTCAGCTGCTGAGTCATAAACACACCCACTCTGCCACCCAGCCAGCAGCTCCAGCTGGTGCCCTGTAGGCCTAGCTCGGTGGTCAGCAAGAGGCAGGCTGGGGGGTGGGTGGGGGACTGGGGAAGCCTGTTTTCCCTTCAGTTCATGAACAAACGGAACTACAGTGAACATACTCATCCACAACCTGAATCGTCCTGGTCTAAAGCTTACTTTGAGTTCATTTGGTGTGCAATACATTATCTCTTAAAAATGAAGAAAAATGATTTCTATTGCACAGAGCTTTTACACATAGGCATCTATTTAAGTGCTTTCTGTTTAAAGCAAACTACGAAAAAAAAAAAAAAAGACAAAAGGAAAAAGAAAAAAGGAACTATAAAACAAAAACAGCCCCGTGCCACTTCAATGCGTCTTGCTGACAGGAGTCTAGTTTCACCAACGGAAGTCCCAATGCTTCCGTACACACTGTGCTTCTGATTATTTTCCATAGGTTGTAGCCGTGACATTGGGATATAAGGCACCTTTCCTTTCTGATTACAGAAAGCTTGATACATAGCAAATACTACATTTTGTGGTAGAAATTAAAGCCTAAACACTACAGAAATTACAGTAATACAGACTATACTCAACAGTATCGGGTAAACTAAAACGATCCATGAAAAGCAAGTCAAAGGTATTTTAAAAGTTTAATAACAGGGGTTGGGGAAGTGCACATTTATGCATAGCCTAATGTCTTTCTCTCGCTAGCCTTTTTTAGGATTCTTCGCCTACAACGCCCAACTTTAAAAGTTAGCATTTTGGAGAAGACTAGGCGCTTTGGAAATGTCTTGTTAAAGCTAAATGTCACTTCATCCAAAAATGAAAATGGAAACGATGCCACTGTCAGTGTGGACACTGTATCTTTGGAGGGGAGGAGGTGACGGAAGGGTTGTAGCCGGGCCTGCGGGCAGTTCCTGCAAGTGGGACAGACGCAGGGGGGGGGACTGCATTTCCCTCTTCTTCCCTGACCAAGGGTGAGACTCACGGGCTGCTGGGGCAGGAAGACTCTGGCGAGGGGCTCCTTTTTGCTCAGCTCACGGCTCCTCAGGGCCCTGCCTCTACCATCTTGATTCACACCGAGGGCTCTGGCCTCAGCTTTCGGCACACCTCTAAGGGGTTCATAGGCTGGATCTTTTTGGAACTGGTTTCCCTTTCTTTTCCCGGTACACTTTGTCTACCAAAAGGCAGAAACTGATGAGAATTGAAACGACATCGTCAAACTGGACCACTCTCTTAGCAAGCATGCTGGTCAGTCTGCCACTCGGTGCACTGGAAAATGGAACTGTGTAACTTGGTGTTTCAGGCCACCACTTGCCACTCAGGGCAGCAGCTCTGCCTTGAGGGTCACGAAGGCTCCCCTAATGCCATCAAGGTCCAGTTGAAACTGCAGAAGCACTAGGGCGATTTCTAAACAAGCTTTTCCTGGCACATGCCCGAGCACATGGAGACGGCACAGATCTTAGGCTTCTTCCACTTGCAAATTCTTTCCATCAGGACAATGCTTCGGCCACCAGGGTGGGTGGATCCACATCCAACCAGCAGCCCTGGGAGCTGGTTTTCTGTAGCACTGGGTGGAAACTGGCATATTCTTTTGGGAAGAACAGTTATGTGATTGAAGAATGGGCGAGTGGGCTGGCGAATGCCATATCCTCTCCTGTCCTTGAGACGCTTCCAAAGGAGTGTCACAGTGGAGCTTAAGTAATAACCTCCCAGTGCCAGAGACAATAAAGACAGAGTTCCCCAGTGCCAGGTAGCAACCCTGGGGGAGTGTCCTCACATGGCCATTTAGGGGCAGCCCAGGGCAAGGGAAATGGCTGTGATGGATCTTAACAGCTGAGCAGGAATGGGCAGAAAGCAAAGGCAGGCCAAAGACGAGGCCCTCTGAGGCCTGAGACCGCCCCTGCCTGTCAAGGAAACAGCTGCCAGAGATTCAAGAACAGGTGGAATTCAAGAGAAAAATTCATGTCTCTCAGAACACAGCTGCCTGTCCATGTTGTGCTCACCAGAAGAGAAGATGCCTGCCTACCAGGCCAAGATATATTCACGGATGCCACCCTTCTAGCTTTTTCTCTCCCCTGAGCCCACTTGCTGCATGGTTCTCAGGGGTGTGGGGTGAGGAGTGATGTCAAATGGGAGCATGGGTTAGTGAGGTAGACGGGGACAAATGAGGAGTGTGACAAGGGAGGCCATCCAGGGAGGGAGCCAAACCTCCAGCCTGAAGGGACATGGCTAACAGCCCACCACACATGCCAGAACCTCGCCTTGCTACATCTCCCCCACACAGCTGGCTTACTGGCCTCCGAAAGTAGGGACTTGGGATGGCTACGGGCACTCTTCTTTTTATAGGCCTGTTGAAAGGCGCCTGTCATAGTGTATTTAAGGCAAAGGCTACTGTCCCCCTTCTCTAGTTAAGTCACTATCACTGTTTTACTTTATGCTAATCCCAGAAGGACGTGCGTATATTTCCCGCCCCCCAACCCGCTATTTTCAGTGAGGTTTGTTTTTCTAAAATCAGAGGAATGAAAAACATTGCATAGAATGTCAAGAGTTCACTGATCACCCCCGTATGAAAGGACGTGAGTTCAGGAGGAACAGAAATCCAGTCCAACGTTAGTCGAGAAGGTACCCTCCTGTGGCCTGAGCTATCTGGTGACTCTTGCTCCAGTCTCAAACGGCATGACTGCTGCATGATCTAAAGGGAGGCCAGCTGACACTAGAGCTCTCCCTCAGATTAAAGTACAACCTGACTGCCGCTTGGTTTGCTCATGAGCTGCATTTCTGATGTGCCCTGGTCAAAGAGGCAGATGAGGTGTTTCCCTTCCTCCTTGAGCTGGCCAACTGGGACCAGGGGTGGGTGTGGGTGGGGAGGGTCTCTCACGGCCAGAGAGCACAGAGGAACACTTAAGCCAAAGCTCTGTAGCACTCTGGGTCTGGACTGCTAACCAGCAGACCTGCACATCCACACTGGACAGGATGGTTTTTAAATGAAGGGAAAACAATGACACCAACAGGAAGGAGGCTGGGTGGGGAAGCATTTGTGCTTTGGAAGTAAAGGGAGGCCATGAGCGGTTATCTTTTTGCCTCAGTCCATCTCGGGTATTCTCCCACAGTGGCAAGGGTTTGACAGGAGTCACACGAGTCAAGATCCTGACAATTCCTGGAGACTTCTCCCAAGCCTGCATCCCAAGGGCAGTCCGCTGGCCGTAAGCCACCTCATGCTGTCAAGTTCCTTGGACAGGTAGGCTTTGAGAATAATTGAGTTGAGCTAAATGGCTGTGGTAATCCTTTCAAAGAAGAGCAGTCTGGCGGACAGAAATCACAGACATCCTGACTGTACTGGCTGTTCAAGGGAGGAGGTTTCCCGGGAGCTGGGCGGTGGAAGCGAGCGGGCATGGGTCTAGGCCAGAACCTACCCACCTTCCACCATAGACACCACAGGAGAGCATGGGCAGGAACCAAGGGTCAAGAGGCTGACCATGAACACTGATTTTATGCTGAGCCTCTACTTAGCCAGCTAAATAATGGCAAAAACCTTAAGTTATGAACACTGCCTCCAATTAACAAGAAGCCATTTAAAATGGTATAATGGAGCTTGTAATTAAGTGTTAGTGTTTTACGCAGAACTGTTTTCCCCAGGGGAGAGGTACAAATCAGCTTTTTAAACTGATGGAGCGGAAGGAGGAAGAGGTTGGCTGCCGGTGGGAACTACTGCTTGGAACGCCAGCCAGCTGAAGGTATACCCCACAGAGAGGATGCTGTTCAAGGCACTTGAATATTGCTTATCGAGATGAAAGATCAACCCTTGGACTCAAATTGAGGGGCACAATAAGGAGGGGGACACCTCCCCCTGCTAACAGGTTTCTGTTATTTAGTGGCAGCTCTTAGAAGTATTACATACAGTGTAGCTTAACACAAAAGAGCATAGGGTTGGGATTGTAATAAAAAAATAAATAGAGAAAAAATACAAACACAGAACTGCAAGCAAAATTTAACCAACTGATTGTATCGAGCACCCAGATGTTAAGTCTGGCAAAAGAGACAGAATGGAAATCAACAATAACCTAGTTAAAACAATAACAACAACAAAAACGACTGAATTGCTTGGAAGAGCCAAAGTGGCTAATTTAGACTGTTACTATTTGGCCACTAGGATGGACAAATTTATACTTTTTCGATTTCCTTGGATTTAACACCTCCGTAAATAACAGTCATGCCTTTAAAACTAAAATGCTACCCTAACATTTCCTGTTAACTCCCTGCTTTTCAATCTGATGAAAATCAGATATTTAGTGATTCATCACACATGATAACAAAATTCCCTCAAGGTTTTTGTGGAGAGGACACCACAGTACTGTCAGGGCTCTGCTACTCACTGTCCTAAGGGTCACTGATGCAAACTTGCTCTTCTTAATGCACCTGAATTGAGCCAGATGTTAATCCGTTTCCCCTTATGCTCCTCCGTTTTGAATTCTCTTCTCACTGAACCAGATTTCAAGTTCAGAGATGATGTAACCATCAATAGACAAACGGCCTGCCTCCCAGCCTCCTAGAGCCTTCTGAAAACTTCTTATTCATGAAAAGGCATTGTCTTTAGTGTAGTGACTCTTAAATTTGTGAAAACTTGAACTAAGTGCTGCAGTTGCAGGTTAAAAGACTGTAAATGAAATATATAATTTCTAAAACGTCATGCAAGAAATGTGGTTTCACATCTTACAGTCAAAGTCCTACAAGTTAATTAATACAAGCACACTGAGGTGTAATAGCGGGAGCATACCTCTAAAATTATAACTCCCTCCCACCCCCCAAATCAAAAAAGATAATATTAATTAAACTTAAGAAATAATGAATGCACCATTAAAATGTCATCCAAAGATGTTGACCTAAGACAAAGGTTTCAATGATACACAATACGGTCAAAAAGTTTTCAATCAGTAATATACAGTATGACAACTACATCTTGTAAATTATACCCAATACTGCCGGCAGTCTATCCCTCTAAAGAATATTTGCCCCTTTCATCCCTTCCTAACAATCAGATAATAAAATACAGCACCTATAAATAAGCAAAAAAAAATATATATATATACCGAAATCATCTATTGTTAGTTTAAAGATATGGCAATAAAGGAGTCTAAATTAGCAAACTTGTAGAAGCCATAACTGATAAAACAGCTTATTGAAAAAAGGTGGCAGTAATGCACTCTATGTGTGCACAGGTACTTAAGAAAATACACAGACGTATAAAATTGCACACACGCACACACGCACACTCTCATCCGCCTCTATTCTCACGCATATACACATAGACAACAGGAGGAATCAGAGACAAGTTAGACTTTTGATTTGCACTTAGACTGCCCTAAAAGACTAAGTAAAAGACTGCATAAAAGAACATTCCAAGAGGCAAAATGAATGAAGGGCCAATGGTCTGGTCTGGAAGTGAAGAGCATCAACGTTTTGGTGTGAGTTGGGCCATCTCTACAGGGGTGGGAGCAGAGCCCAGACTGCCACGTTCTCTCTTCTGCAGGGAAGGAAGCTTCCCACGACGTCAACAGTCATCAGTGCTTGTGGTGGGAAGAAAGGGAAAGAGAGAGTGCTCTCGAGCCCTGCCCAGGCCCAGGGAGCGGCGTCCCCTGGTGGGGCTCAGTCCATCAGGCGCCCGGGGAGAGTGGTGTGAGGTGTGGTGCCTTCTGTGCCAAGGAAAGACTGTTGTCTAAGAGGGTGGGCCCTGTTTGGCCCCAGAACTGTCTGCTGCAACCTAGCGGCCTACTCTTTCCTCCTTTCTTTAAATGCTTGCACATGTGCGGACGCACTAACACAGACACAGACACCATAAATTAAACAAAATGAACGGGTACATGCTACAGTTCTAACTTGTCTCCTAAACCTCCGAGATATGAGGTCTGATCAGCGTGCTCTGCGGTTAGAGGTTAAAAAGCAGATTATAAAATACCTAGATTCGGATCTTTTCTTTTTGTCCTGATTTGGCCTAGAATGGAGTGTATTAAACAGACCCTGGTCAGCAAAAGCCCAGAGTCAGTTAAAGCTATGGATCAATGTGCACTACATGTCAGGATTCTATTCACGTACAAGAAAACACTACGTCAGCTACCACAAAATCAGATATTTTCCTGATGTGACTTTTCTTTTTGTTAAAAAATATGTGGAGTAAATGTGTTTTATTTTAATTCAAAGTTTCAAACGAGAAGATTCTTTTCTTGAAAATATTTAGGAATCCAAACTAGTGTGTTTAGAGTCGGTTTGACTGTGCAATCTCTTAGTGGCAACTGAACAGCTACAAAAACTTTCTTTTTTAATTTTTCTGAAAAATCCCTCCCCCCCCTTTTCCTGGTTTAAGAAGATAATAGTGTATTATCGCTCTGAAGCCATTAGATGGCAGATAAAAAGCCCCCTTTTAATATGTGGGTTTGATTTTTTTTTTTTTTTAAAGCCCACACCAAAGAGGAGGGCACAAGGCAAAGCTGTAAGAGTTATTCCAGAACCTGTGGAAATCACTTAGGGCAATAAAAAAAACACTTCAGGGTACAAAAAAGCTCGACTACACATTTCCGTTTTCTTCCTTGAAAACACGACATAGATTGGGCTTAATGCTCCTTTGTTTTCTATATGCACCTTGGCCTATGGCGATTTTGCCCTGTGGCCCGCAGGGCGGTTAAGTGCGCAACACGGTCCAGGCCGCAGAGTCGGCGCCCGCCCCCTGTGCCCAGCCGGTCCGGCTCGGCCAGACTCGACTCGGCGCGGCCCGGCCCGGCCCGGCCCAGCTCGGCCTGGCGGGACGGGCGGGCGGTGCCTCTCAGAACTCCCATTCGATGGGCTCCTCCCGGCTGGCAGCCTTCTCCAGGCGGTGGATTATGCTGTTCAAGTTCGCGGCCTTCTTCTTCCTCAAGGGGTTGTCTCGCGAGTCCCTGGCGCCCACCGCCTCGGGGAGGCCGAAGAGGCTCTGCAGCGAGCTGAGCCTGCGGGCGGCCGCCGGCGCGCTGGTGCTTGGCAAAGCGGAACTCCTGTCGGCGCCGTCCCGGGCCCTGCAGGGCCCCTCCCCCGGCGGGGCGGCTGAGGTAGCGGCGTCCTCCCCGGCCGTGGGCGCGGCGGCGGGGTTTGGCACGGGCCCCTGGACGTCCGCGGGACCCTCGGGCAGCGGCGGCGCTGGCGCCCGGGGTCGACCCTCCTCGTCGGCGACGTCCGGGGCCGCAGTCCCCAAGGGCGGCGGCTCGGCCTTCTCCGCGGGCAGCGGCGCCTCTTCCCGCTCCTCTGGGGCCGCGGCCGCCTCGGCCGGCCCTCCCTGAGACTTGGCGGCGGCCGCGGGGCCGCCCGACTCTTCGGCGTCCGCGGCGCTCGGGCCCTCTGCAGCCTCCACGCCGTCGCAGCTGTCGCCCTCCGAGCTGGGTGCTGGCCGGCTGCTTCGGGCTGACGGGGAGTCGCTGGCCCCGGCCTGGCCCTGGCTCCCGGCCTGAATCTCCTCAATGAACAGTTCTCTGCGGATCCGAGACCTATGAGACACAAGGAGGGAGGACGCCATGAGGTGGCCGCTGCATACAGGTAGGCACAGGCCCCTTGCCTTGAAGCTCGGGCTTTTTGCCATCCCGTTCCCTCTCCTCTCTTCTGCATTGAATCGCACTGAGTCGTACACTCCCACCCCAGGCTGAAACCCCCCTGAGGCCCCTACTACCCACAGTGCAGAGATACAGCCCCTACCTAAGTGGGGCCCCACTCCTGGGTCACTGCCCTGGACTCCTCGCTGAGCCAGGAGCCTGAGCAAAGGCCCCACTGTCTCCCAAACTCTGTGCTTTTGCATAAGCCGTTTCTTGGTTGAAATGCCAGTCCCTATTCTCCACCAGGATGGGACACCAATGTTACTTATTTAAAGGTACCATTTCCTCCATCTCCAACTAGGCTATGAATGGCCAGGTCCATTTACTCTTTGCACACCCCTGGCCTACCATGGTGCTTTCTGGTATACAGTAATAAATGTTGACTGAATTAATAAATGGAAATGCAGGATGAATGATAACCACTGCTACCTCATCAGGACTTCCATGAGAGAGGACCAATTAGTAGTGCCCAAAGTGAAATATTCCGCATCCAGCTCTAAGTTAGGTCAGGGGCTCTGGTGGAATTCCATAAAATAATGTTTCAACTAATTTCCTCCTCTGAAAGGAGAAGCCCAGGGAAGGGCTTCAAGCAAGGAGGAGACCAAATATGTGTTCCAACACATTAAGCATGTTTTAATCAAGCTGAGTGTAGCTGACAGTCAGTGGAAAATGTGTCCTAGTAATTTTTTGGGTCTGAAAGAAACAGCTAGGATCCTAGCCTTCCCTGTTTTGGAGCCTTGGTGATGTCATGAAAGGGCTCGTGTTAAGTCTTTTTGTGCCAAAGTTTCTCTTCCCACCATGTTGACAGTACTAGGCTCAATCAGAAGTTTCTCCAGGTGTTTATTCCCAAGAGTTGAAAAAGCCAACTGTTAATGGTAAAGCATCTTCAGGTAAATTAGCACCAAGCCCAGTGTCCTGCAGAAGCTGGGCCTGTAGAGGATCATTGGGTTAGGCATGCATGAAAATATTTTCTGCAGTACATATAACTCAATAAAGGAATGTTTTTTGAGACCCCACTATATGCCAGGTCCTGTATTGGATGTGGGGAGTTTTGTCAGGGAGAATCTGGCTATTGTTTAGCCCAGTATATCAGAACTCTAGTGATGGTTATCTGCTACATAGTTATTTGCTCCCTGCATAGGGTGAGCTCTGACTCTTGTCTTGAAGATGATTTCTGAGCCTGAGTTGCAGGGTGAGGTCTTGAAGTCCCCTAGAAGTTCCTAGGTGTAACAGAAAACTTTCCTCTCCTTCCTACTGTGGGAGCCTGTGAAATGGCACCAGGTTCCCGGGCATCATGCTGGGAGGGCAAGTCTGCTCTTCCCTGACTTTCAGGCCCCTTGGTAGCCAAAAAAGCCAGCTGAGGTGAACACCCAAGCCCATCCCACCCTGATTAGGGAGGTGGGAAGCTAGACAGGTAGCTAAGGGTTTGGCTCTAGCCAGGCCACAGGCCCACCAAGTACTAACTCTGAGCCTCAGGGACAGACTGGCCCAGAACAAAGCACAGGCTTTTTAGAACCAGGCATACCTGGGTTTGACATCTGGCTTTGTCACTTACTACCTAAGCAACTTGGATAATTTCCTTAACCTTTTCGAGCTTCAGTTCTTATCTGAAAAATGTAGAGAACAGTATCTTCTTTGCAGAGATGTGAAGATTAAATAAAATGTTAATGTATAATATAGGATGGAAAGTAGACCAAAAAAGAGAACTCTTCTTATCATGTAGCTGCCTTTTGAATACAGAATCTCTGTTACAAGAGCTAAGGCTGGGGGAGGGAAGGGACGACCGCATGCCTGGGGCATGGGATTCAGGCTGCCACCCTCACCGGCTCAGTTAAGATGTATAACCTTTCTCTGTAAAATGGGGCTGTCAGCACTGTGCTCAACTGTGATCAGAGGATCTAATGAGATAACACATCTATAACACTCTTGGCTCAGTGCCTGGCAGATATTATGTGCCCAACATATATGAAACATCATCTTTCTTAGCTTAGATTTGTCTCTCTGTCTATGAGGAATATTATCTTTTGGTCTAGAAAGACCAGGTTCCAGGAGATCTGGTTTTCAGAAAAGTCACACAAGGTTCACAAGCTGCCATGGCTTTTAGGGCTCAGAAAGGTTTCTACTGGGTGGACCTGTTCTTCCAGGAGACCAGGTGTCCTGTGGTATGTTGTTCTGGCATTCCTGGCTCCATTCCTAGGTAATTGTTCACTCTAAAATACTTCCAATTTCCTTAGGGTGAAAGGAAAAGGGGAAGTAAGGTTTTATTTATTTTTTTGATGGGGGCAAAAATTGACTCAAGCATTGTTCCCTGAGGGTTCCAGTGGGGCAGGAGTAAATAAAATCAATGTCTTCTATTTAATTCCTGCAGGAAGAATGTAAGAAACTGCCTTCTCACTTAGGAATTAAACACTTTCAGTAATGTGTGCTGACTACTATTGTGTGCCTGTCCTTGTATGAAGCTCTGTGGGGTACACCGTGGTAAGCTAGCCTATACTAAAAATTTAATGGGAGCGCTAAAGCCAGGAGGACAGCACTTGCCCCATTTGAATCTCCGCTCTGCACTTTACCTCCTGGGTGACTTTAGGCAAATGATTTCGGTTCTTTGGGCTTTGTGCCAATTCTGAATGACCTGGTGCTGCTCACTTCTCATCCAACCTATTTTGTGGCTTATAAAATTCTTCTCTAGTTCAGTTCTTCTTCTAAGATCCTGCACATCTCATATCTCCCAGGATATTTTTCCAGATCTCCACAGCTAAAACTCATCCTTGCCCTTGGCTTTTCCATTTGACTCAGCCCAGCCTGCTTTGTTGTGGAGTTATTTTTGAAAGAAAGCCTTTATGGAGCATCTACTCTAGATCTGGAACTGAGCTCATTTACTAAGTTTTGAGGCCCTATTGCTATTTGTCCTCTCTCTCCCTTCTTTATTTTTGTCAAGGGTGTATAGTTGAATTCGCTTATGTTAAATGCACAAATGAGGCATTTTCACAATGACCAGCTGACCATCATGTGATGGGTATTACCGCAGTTGTCAGGAGGCCAACAAGATGAGTGACAGCAGCTGAGAAACCTGGAGAAAGCATGCCCTGGCCAGGAGACCGTGACTGACATTCAACTGAGGACTGAAGGGTAATCTGGGAAAAAAGGTGGCCCCAGCAGGGCCAGGGGAAATGGTTTTGGAGATATTTTGTGTAATCAGTAGCACCTTTACCCAGATATTCAATCATCTACAGCTTTATGCACTCTGGTCTGGAGTTGTAATACTTGCATTAAAATGGACCTAACTTTTAAGTAGAAGACTCGAACGTGCATATTTAAATGCACCTTCGTGTCTAGAGAGTGAAAATGGGGTGACATAACACCTGGCAAGGAGACGCTCTGGTGAACCTCTACTCACATTTCCAAACTTGTTTACTACCCTCGAAGTTTCCTTCCATGTAGCAGGCACTCCATTATTGTACCTGCTGGCCTTGATTTGCCTGTTTTTATCTGACTGGTAAATTTAGGATGAATAAACCAGTTGTTTGTGCTTAGCTTATATACTTTCTTTGGCCCCAGGAAGCCAGCCTGGGGCCAGTGCTGCCATGATGGATAAATCTGCCCAGTTCTTGGGGTCAGGTAGCGGGTCTATTCAGCTCTCACACCATGCTACATCTGCTAACTTAACCTTTATCAGCAATAAATATTGGTTCCCATCTAATACTTAAAAATTTTCCAATTTGTTCAGAACCCAGGAGGTTTACTGGGCCCCTTCAGAAACTCCAGCAAAGCCTATCAGATGAGGCAGGACCCCATGAAGAGGCACAACTGCCCCTCTCTATTGCCTGCCACTTGTTTCAGGGCCATGCCCACACTAGCTACAGAAGTGTACTTGTCACCTTGGTATAATCAGGAGCACCTACCCTAGTTTTATTGAGCCCTATAGAAAATAATGTTCTGATGAGAACTTGTAATTAGATGGCCTCTTACAAGGAATGAAAAAAAGCAGGAATTCTATCACGCTACTGGGAATCTATGATCAACAATTACATCTATGATCAACAATTCATTACCTTTCGGTGAACTTCCATTATCTAATCTGAATGTGTCACCCTAGTTTACTTTGTTCGACAAGGAGGGCACTCAGCCCTTCCCCGCTCAGGTAAGTAGTTATTCATCCCCTCTGAGTTTTATATTTTTCATCTGTAGAATGCAGATAATACTATATTCCTTATATAGTTGTAAGAATCAGGTAATATAGTGTTGGTTAAAACACAGCTCAGTGCCTGAAGATCTAGTAGATGCTCAATAAATTAATTCATGTACTTTCCCAAAAGAAAGGGTTTTATAAAACTCAATTTACTGAATTACGAAACGAATCAAACTAATTAGGAAAATAATACCTGTAAAAGGTCCTGAGAAAGCATCCAAAAATCACTAAGAAATGTTCACTACTATGGAACCATGAACGCCTACACGCTCCCTTATTAAATGATATAACTGAGAGGAAAATTTTTTTCTGGCCATAGATGTGCATTGTCTCTACGTGAGCCCACGTCTTTGGAGTTAATAGCTCCAATAAAGCAACATAAAAAACCACCTAACTGACCAAACCACTGAGCACTGACCAAGTTCTCAGCCTCCCGTATGACAGGGCCAAGTCCCCAGAACATCATTCCTGGCCACTCTCTTGCAGTACATATCAACCTCTTCCCAAGGGCTGAAAGTCTGTTCTCTCGGAGCCAGGATTTACTGAGTTGAGAGCAGGATCATACCTGTAATTGTGGAACCAGTTGATGACAGTGCTGGTTTTCAAGTTGAGCTGGGTGGCGAGTTCTTCGATGGTTTTTGGTGACGGGTATGGCTTTTGCTGATATGCTCGTTTCAGAGCTTCTTTCTCTTCAGGAGCCAGCACCACTCGGGGTTTCTTCAGCTGGTGCTGGGGCTGGGGGCTGGCGCCTTGGCTGTAGTCAATGCCAACGGATGGGGGCTCGCAGGGCTGGCTGTCGCTGACTGAGCTGTGCCGCCGTTTCATGTAGGCTGAGGAAGGGAGAGAAGTCAGACTGAGGTGCAGGCCCAGCTGTGAGATCCACCCAAGCTCCCGACCCCCCACAGTATACAGTATACCACTGGCTCGAGACTACTTTCGTGTAGATTATGGCATCAGGCTGTTCTGCCCTGCTCTTCCAAAGCATCTCAAAACACTTGGACTAGAACCATTCTGAAACCCAACACACACTGATCGAGGATCTGCTCTGTTACAATGCGAGGTCCCTGTCTCTCCCACATGACAATTTAGTGGGGGACACAGAGAAGTATACAGATAGATGACCCCAGTAGGGGGGCACCAAGGGAAATTACAGCTCAGGCTGGGGAGGGGTCCGGGGAGGCTTCCCAGGAGAGATTATGTTTAAACTGAATCTTAAAGGACAAGGAGGGATTAATCAGAAAAAAACAGGTGATGAGATAGATGGTATGAGGTTGCTCCAGAAAGTGGGAACAACATGAGCAAAGATACAGAGTCATACAACAGCACGATTAAAGCGTGCTGTGTGTGTGTGCACATGGAGGGGTGGTGGTGTAGGAGGAATTGTTGGACGTAAGGCTGGAGAGACGGTTAGAGCAAGGGCAGGCCAAAAGTTTGGACTCTACGTCGAAGGCAATAGGAAGAAATGAAAAGATTTTCATCAAGGGAATGATTTGATCAGCAATATGTTTCTGAAAGGCTGTTCTGGCTACAGTTTGGCAGGAGAAGGACTAGAAGAATGATAAAGATCTGAACTAAAGCAGTGGGGATGGGGTTGGAGAAAAGCAGATGGATTGTGGGGACGTTAAAGGTAAAACTGACAGGATTTGGTGACTGATTCAATGTGGGACTAGACAGCGGGGAGCTGAGGATTGCTCTCTGGTCTCGGGCATGGAAGATGAGGTGGGTGCTGGTGTTTTTGGGTTGGGCACCATGGAGGGAGCAGATTAAAGGGAGAAGATGATGGTTTGTCTCGGAAATGTGGAGTTTGAGGAGTCTCTGGGTCACCCACATCGAGATGTTCTGTAGGCAGTTGGACAGATAAGTGTAAAACTCAGAGAATGATCTGGGCTAGAAAGGAATTTGGAATCACTAAAACAGAAACTGTAGTTGAAGTCAGTGGCATTGATGAGACAGAGAAGAGCTGAGGACAAAAGCCTGGAAGACAGCCACACATAGAGGACACTCCCAGGAAGAAGCATGAAGGAAACAGAGAGAGAGGAGGAAAACCAGGAGATGATAGCACAATAGAGGGATGAGTGAAGAGTAATGGTCAACAGTGTCAATGCTGCAGTAAGAAAGTGTGACAAAGACTCAGAATGTCCTTTGGGTTTAGTGATTGGGAGATAAGTGGAGAACTTGGTGAACTCATACAGTGGAGCTGTGGGAGCAGAAGCCAGACTGTGTATGTCTGACAGCAAATGGGAGGTGAGGAAGTAAAGGTAGTGAGCATAAATTACTATTTTAAGAAGCCTAACTGTAAAAGAAAAATGAGAGACAGGATGGCTTCTAGAAAGGAAATTCAGGGCTGAGGGTGAGTCTTTAAAGATGAGAGCGAGCTGACAATGTTTCCTAGAAAAGCAAGATGACAAAGAGCTGGCGATACAGGTGAGAGAGATGATCACTGGAGGTGCATAAGGATGGGTGGAGATACGGACACATTTCTAGGGACTGATGATGGCAAAACTGATGGCCTTTGTTTTCTGTATGAAGTCGAAGGCAGGAGGAAAAGTGATCTGAAGTGATGGCAAAGGAGTCTTGCGAGTGGTGGAGTTGTGGGAAACTATGGTGGAGGATGGAGGAGAGAGATGGCTGGGGGTGAGGAGAGAAGCACAAAGGACCGTACTGGAGCTGGAGATACAAATCTATGGTGGCTCCAACCCACGAAAGTCTGGCAGGTCTCAGATGCCAAGGAGGATGGGTGGAAAAAACTGACAGGGTACTAATGCAAGGCTGGGATTTACAGAGGGATAAGGAGTGGAAAGATATGAGAAGTAGAGTGTCATGGCCAGAGAGTAACGAAGTGATGGCTCATGGAGTCTGGGATGTCTAGGGAACGACGCAAAGGCAGCAGAGGGCAAATTGAGTGAGGTACCTGAATTTAGGCTTTGAGAGGTAGAGTAGTGCATAATAACAAGATGTGGGAACCACCAAGAATTGAGGAGGTCAAAGAACTTGGGGCCCAGGTGCTGGCTGGGTCAGATGGGTCATAAAATCTCCCTGGATGAGGCAGGATGTGGGCATGGAGGAAGACAGTGATACAGGGGCCAGTCTTGAAAAAATGCAGAGTGAGCAGGAGGCGGGCAGATGATGGAGAAGGGGACTTAAAATAAAGCCTGCTGGAAAGAGCTTTGAGCAGGCATGGGCCGAACCCAGGAGTGGAGAAGTGGCTGGAGCAGGGCTCAGAGCCTGGGGACACACGTGGCCTGTCCTGAAAGGGACAGAAGGAGAGAAGCTGGAGATGAGGGAAGGACATGTGCTGTTAATGTGTTTTTACTGTAGAATGAGGGTAAGGAGGGGTAGCGGGGAGTGGGCAGGCTGTGATATGGCTCAGGGACTCAGCGTGTGATTGTTGGTGAGAATATGCTGACTGGACTGTGAAGCAGATGGGAGGTGATTCCTTGATTTTAAGTTCCCTCTGTTCTATCAGTGCTATCTGTGCTTCATCTGCTCCTCCTGTCTTTATGTGTCACTAATCACCAACTATGCTTCAAGGTGAAAACCATTCAGACTTCTTGAGCAAATGAATCATTCACAGTAATCTTTCTAGGGGACTAGTTTGGAATATGGTCTGAAAATTCTTTAAAACTTTTTAAAACTGATGGAAGATGAGAAATATTATTTAATTTAATCAGCATGTAGTAGTAAGAGTAGCAGCAGCAGTTATCATTTATCGTTAATCCTTGCAGTTAAGCAATGGGAGAGACATTATTCCTTTGTACAGATGAAAAAAACTGAAGCTTAGAGAGGCTAAATGATTTGCCTGAGGTCACCCAGGTAGGAAGAGACAGAACTGAGGTCTGATCTAAGTTTGCTCTGCATGGCACTGCCTGCCCTGCCCAATGGTGGCCAGTCCCCTGGCCCTGTCTGGCCACAGCATGGGAGCATGGCCTGAAGCTGTGTCTGTGGGAGCCACAAAAAGCCAGGGAGACATACTTCAGCAGCACTGACATTAGGGTCTCAGATGTCACAGGAGAAGACTATGGTGATGTGCTGAGTGGACTGAAGAAGTAAACAGGAGTAAATGGGCCTGTCAGTGCATCTGCAGCCTCCAGGGAGAGGAGCCCAGATGCGCCAGAAGAAGCTGAATATGTGCGTGTGTCCAGGTGCTTGTGACTGTGTGGACAGGCTGGTTCAAGGGCCATCTCATGAAGGAAACAAAAAGCAGAAGGCAGACTAGGGTAGAGAAAGAAAGTGTACAAGAAAGAAAAAAAGAAAGGCAAGCAGGAAGGAGAACAATCAAAGATTTGGTCAAAAGGGAGAAGAAGCAAAAGCTTTATGGAAGAGAAGGAAGCATAATGTACACGTGAATCTTACAGTCGGATTACCTGGTGCAGAATTTTTAATCTAGGCTACACGGGTAGTACAACCTCATCAATTTTAAAGGAATATAATTATTTTAATAATTATCATTTACTAAGCACTTATGTGTGCTGGTTATTATACTAGGTACACTCTTTTTAATCCTCACAACCTGAAAAAGTTAGCATTATTATCCTCATTTTACAGATGTAGAAACAGCCTAGGGAGTTACTTAACTTGCCATTTTATAATTAGAACTAGGAAACAACCGAGAAGGCCAATCTTCTCTCCCTAAAATTCGTGTGATAGAATTAAGAGGCCTGAAAGAAATGAACTTGATCTGTCCAGCCAGCCCCTCTGGTTGGGTGGATGACCAGTAGTCTATGGAGATCACAGGAAGTACTGTGCTCCAGGTCACACGCTGCTGTGTCTGATGGGTCTAGTACCCAGTCTCCCACTGGGGCTGGTGAAGGCTCCTCTAGTGAGCATCCCTACTAGGGAGAGGCAACACTGGAACCACCGTTGCTTATAGACTTTGGGATGTGAGGAGGGGCCTGGGCCCCACTAAAACAATAACTCTTTTGTAACACAAGATGGCGCCCAGCCTATGCAGAAGGAGGAGTGGAAGTATAGGGAGCCCTGGATAATCTATTTCCGGAGACTGGGGTCTTTTCCCACTGGCCCCGGAGGAGAAACATGCCAGGCGTGTTAGGGCCAGGGCTTGCTTCTCTCCTGATGTTTGTAGCAACAGGAGGCTGCTCGGGTGACCTTTGGGAGGGCTGGCCTGGATGTTCAAAGCTGCCACCAGGAGAGAGCTCCCTGGCACGCAGCGAGCGCAAGAACAGAGGGCATTGCCTTTTGACAAAAAGCAGAAAACTTTACAATTGCTTGGGTGAGCACTGATAACTGTTGAAACTCAGTGATGGATATACTGGGTTCATGATACCATTCTTTCTATTTTTATGTTTGAAATTTCCCATAATAAAAAGTTAAAGACTTTGTGGCACCAGGCCTCTGGAGCCTGCGGCACTGCCTGTGTCAGAGCCTTGGTCTGTCTACACACTTGCAGGCAGGCAGGAGCCCACTGGAGGGCCTTGGATCGGGTAGAAGGCCACTGCCTGAGCGCATGGTCTCACTGTGGAAGGTGCTCAGCTCAAGGCACAGAACACATATCTGAGACCACCAGCCTGGAATCTGACAGCCTGGAGTTTGGATTCCTGCTCCCTGTTTATGCTAGCTCTTGAAATCAGGTAAGTTTCATAATGCCTGAGCCTCATATTTCCTGGGTAATGACATTTGTACTGGATAGAGCTGTGTGGATCAAGTGCCGTCTCAGCTCAGTGCCTGCCAAATAGGAGGCACACAGGGACTGGAAGTGTCTATTATGAAAAAAGAGCCAGGTCCATGAGCTCTTGGGGAAAGAGGCTTCAGAGACTCTCTCCTTGGAGCTCTAAGCCTTTCCCTGGTTGGGCGAGAACAGTGATACTTGGCTGGCAGTGAGCAGCGGCCTCTCCAGGGTGGGTGTCATGCCCACTCCTCAGTTGGGCTCCTCTGCAAAAGCGGATTTAAGGAAGGTAGTCACAGCTTTTATACCCACATCAGCAGCTGGTGCCAGATCTCCACATCTAAGAGATTCAGATTCAGCCCAGAGTGAGCTCACAGCACTGCAGGTGATCCAAGGAAACCCTTTAGGATTTCTCCTGTGTTATAGCCTCTGGAGGACATGGACCATGCTGAGCAACATTTGAGAGGTTGTTTCAGAAGCATGGGGGAAGAGAGCTGCATTTAGCCCTCTAGGAGGCCATAGCCTCTACAGCCCCCTGAGACTATGAAGTCACAGAAGGAGAGAGCTGGTCTGGCAGGAATTTGCTTTGCCATTTTCTAGGCTGGCGTCCTTAATGAAGGCATCTAACTTCTCTAAATCCAAGTCTCCTTACCTATAAATGCATTTATTAACGATCTCTGACAAGATAGTATGTGGACATTCCTGGCATGTGGTACATGTACAATAAATGTTCTAATATCCCATTCACCTAACAAGACAAAAGAAAGCAAACACAAGACACTACCAAGTGCTGCTCATTTCTTGGTGGCTTTATTCTCCTGAAAGAAGAAAAAGGGTACACTGACGGCTAGGGCAACAATGAGGAATTGTCAAAGTGCTCCCCAGTGCTAAAATGTCCTTGGGTTCAGGCCACTAGGTAGAAGACACAAATCTTCCCAGTCTTCTTAGGCACTCATTGGCAGATGAGTGTCAAAAAATCCTTTGCCCTGCCTTAAACAGCCCGTAGGTCACACATCAATGTCCCTCATCAGCTCTGCATGAAGGCTTTAGAAGAGACAGCGCATTTATAAATGAGAAAGCAACTACTGGAGTGGTTACCTTTCTTTTCCATCCGTTTCATGTCCATCAGCTTCTCCACGTTATTGGGGTCATTCAGCCACAGCTGCATTCGGACAAAGGGCTCTCGTCCTTTCAGACTGAGCTTGTGCCAGGGCTTTGGGCGAGCAAGGAGGTCGGAGACAGAGCCTTGGGTGAGCCCTAAGATAGTCTCACCAAATAAGCGCTGACCTAGAGAGAAAACAGAACCAAGAGAGATGTCATCACTGAGACCCAGGGATCTGGAAGGATAAATATGTGTCAAGGTTAAATCAGACACAGCCTTTAACCCATTTCCTGTTTGCCCCAAGAAGACTCACTGGCGGCGCTTGCAGCTACAGCATTTACCCCGAGATAACTCGCGGATTGGAGTCCTAACTGTACCCCCAAGAAATATCTGGCATTTATTATTATTTTTGCATTGCTCTAGTACATATCAATAGTCTTCAGAAACAAATGCTATCATTCTATTTATTCGTTCTGTTTTTAGTAGTGGTATTTCCATTTATAAAATATAGTTAATTCTTGACCGCTGAAAATGTCAAATCCTAGAAACCGTAGCATTCCTACGTGTGATGTTAAACTAATGCTGGCAGCGAGCTGCACTTTTCTTTTTCTAAATGGGAAAAGAGATAAAGGCCCAGAGTCTGGTCAGCTGGGTTCTGCATCTTGGAACAAGTGCTTTGTAGAAGCATTTCTTCAGCCAGACTCCTGAAGAAGAACTCCATTGGTGGTGCAGTCAGTTTTACTCTTGCATTCTGCTTATGCACAATGTTTCTCTCAAAAAGCCTTCAGGCTTTGGATGAACTGAGGCATGGATAATAATACCTGCCACATTTATCAGAGGTGGTTAATCCCAAACCCAAGCTCAGGAGGTTAAGCGGCACACAGGGAGACCTCTCTTTTACAAACTCAAACCACAGGAGCGTCTGCACCAGCTCCTTTCACGGTTCACAAGGTTATCAGGTTTTGCTGAGAAAAGAGGCCACTTGACCCAAGGTCACAGCAGGAAAGAGGAGGAGAGAGAGCTCCTCAGCTCTGTTTTTCTGAAAAGCAGGCCATTTCTAATTCTAAAGTCTGTTCCCACAGTCTAAGCTGCCTCTGCTGATTGAAGCTCAAAGTGCCTTTTCTTGATGCCTTTTCCCTGAGGCCATGGTGGGCAGCCTGTTCCCCAGGCTCATCAGAGGGCATTTCACTCTGGAGAGCACAGCGACACGTTCGTCAGAGGCTTCAAAAGAAAATTTCTCTTCTCTAAGAGCCATTCAGCTGCAGGTTAAGAGGGGGCACCACTTTTAAAGGTACAAATGAGAATGTGATGGGAGAACTTAAATGAACAGGACTTATTAGGTAGAAATGGAGATTGGGATTAGAGAGGCCAGTCTTTGGTACCATGAAGTGCACAGAACATGATACCCGGGGCAGAGGTGACTGTGGATGACTGGCTTATTCCCTCCATGCCTCACGTTCTCCATCTGTGAGAGGGAAACACCATCACCTGTGCTTATAGGGTAGTTGTGAGAAAGTGGTGGAGTGCCGCCTTGTAAAAAGTGGGACTCCAAGTAAAGTTTACAGCATGTAGAGCTTTGGATTTGAGAAGCAAAAAAATTTTTTTTGGTGTTACTCATTTTAACTTACAGATTCATTTACTGATTTTGTAAACTTGTTTCTCTGCTTTACAAACTCTTAGTTTAGCCTACAAACATCCTAAGTTTTTTGTTGTGGTTGTTTAAATTGTACCTAATTTTAATCTGGCAAACAAATCTCATTTCATTCCAAGAAGCTTGCTGTGTTCAGGAACATGATATATATGAACAGCTAGTTACTATTTGCTTGACCCATCTAGTTGTATGAGGGGAAAAATCAAATTGAGTATTCTTGGAAAATTATTTGTATTACTCTAGAGGTTTCACAGCAGTGGCTCACAATCGTTTTTGGGTCACAGACCCATTTGAGAACCTAAAGAAAGCTACAGACCCTGATGAAATGCGCACATACACATTCTGCATATGATTTCTAGAGATTGACACACAGACATTCCAAGAGCCCAGGCCAAGCGATAAGAGGATGCCTGAGTCTCAACTAAGGGTCATCTCTGATGCCTAATTCAGCTGTAATTTAGCCCCCTCTGTGTTCATTAATCCCCTAAGAGACCCCAGTAGGGCAGGTAGCTCCTTTCCCGGAGAAGCAAAGGCCAGTGAGAACAATCATGAACACTGCTTTTCATCTCTGAGTCCAGGGTGATGCTGTTGTGGAGCTTTCTCCTGGAAGTTCCTGCCCAAAGAAGTGTAAGTCATCTATCTGGCATGAAAGTTTCAGCCCTCAGAGCACTGATTTATACTTCACAGCATTTGAAAATCGAGTTCCACAGGCCAGTGGGGTTCTGCTATGGCTGCACATGAACATGATCAGCTACAACTCCAGTACCGACGGGGACATGGATGGGAAGGCCAAGGGTGAGATTTTAATGTTTATGACCTCACAATTGTGATCTTGCAACTTAGTGTTTGAAAATGAGAGTTTTCTTCAGCCGATTTTCAACATTTACATAAAATGACACTTCCTATAAGGGAGTGGACAGCAGTAATATATCAGGCCCTGCTTCCTTGGACTTGCAACAAGACTATAAGGTAGGGGGTGACTCAAGTCTAAGAATTAGTCATTTTTAAGAGCCAACAACTAAATTACTGTTACAAATTAACTTGAAAAACAGACACACAAGGCCTCTCCTGAAGGTACTGGGCAAATTCCAATAACTCTTTGGGGTCGTCTTAACATGCACCGAAGAGAATGGTGCTCCTTTAGTTGACTTTTACACCTGAGAAATAAGGAAGACTTAAGTGTTTGGGGAATGGCTGTCTCCATTCTCTGGATGTCTAAATCAGGAGAATCCTGTCTAGTCAATACTATACTGTAGGAGCACAGTGGTTTGAAATGACTAAGCACCCTAATATTCTTACAGCTACAGACCGGTGGTGCCATGAGGCCCTCAGAGAGAGCCACATCCAGCAGAGCACCTGAAAGGCTGTGGCACTTTTGAGTTGAATGGCCTGGGTGTGAAACCCAGTGGGAGAGGTGGTAAACTCAGTTTTGTAGGGGCTGCCTCCTCCCAGGGGAGGGCCTGGGGAATGGAGCCAGCTTCACAGGTAACAGGGATCACAATAATAGACTATTAGCTGCCAGGCAAGGTGCTAGCAATTGCTGCTACTCACAACCCCTAGGCAGGCCAATTGTCATTCCAGTTTTACTGAGGAGGCTAAGAGAGTAGCTTGCTCAGTATCACAGACACAATATGTAGAAGACTTAGGATTTGAACCCAGTCTGTCAGACTCTTCCCCTATGCCAGTGGTCCCTACCTTTTTGGCACCAGGGACTGGTGCTCTTATGAGAATCTAATGCCTGATGATCTGAGGTGGAGCTGAGGTGGTGATGCTAGCGGTGCGGGGGCGGCTGCAAATACAGATGAACCTTAGCTTGCTACCACTCACCTCCTGCTGTGAGGTCCATTTCCTAACAGGCCACAGACCAGTACCAGTCCTCAGCCTGGAGTTTGGGGTACCCTGCCCTATGGCATCCTGGGCTGGCAGGTTGCTGCTGATCCTGCCCAGCTCTGGGGCCCACAAGGATTTGGAGCTCTACTGGGCATAACCCAATCAGCAGGGTTGGAGTGGGTGGTCTGAGTAGGCTCCAGGTCTGAGAATGTGTATGTTTTACGAAGTCCCGGCTTGGGCACAGTGAAGAAGCCAGCTGGGACTGACCTGCTGAACTCTCGTGCCTTTATGAGCCCCTTAGGGGGACGTTTTTGTGTTCTTAAAGGTAGACTGTAAACGTTTAAACTCTTTGGCTGGCTTGGCCTGAGGTTCTTCCAGCCCTCCTTCCTGAGAACTTCAACAGGAAATGACCTGCGACCTCTGGACTTAGCAACTGGGGTGGGAACTCACCGAGGTTGTTGTCGGTAAGCACCTCCTTGACCCTCTTGGTTATGCCGTAGGTGTCCAGCTCTGGAGACATGGCTACCAGCTCTTGAATGCTGAGGGCTGAATGTCCGGAGAGAGGCAGTGGGGTGGTGGGCTGGGAGTCCGAAGCAGGCGGGTCGCTGGGTTCTGGTGGTTTGCCATCCTTACTTGTTTCAATAGGGGGACAGGGCTGCTGGACCAGTTCAGTCAAACTCTTCACTGATTCACTAGAGCTCATTGGTGATTCAGGAGCAGGGCTGCAGCTGGCAGAGGTCTTTGGCGTGCTTTCTGTAATTAAAGCAAATGGAAAACCGAGGCTGAAAATAGCTGTCTTTCACGACATATATCTACTTTCCTTACCTAGGATAGTAAATAAACGCCTTGTACAAGAAGGATACAGTATGGATTTAAGTGAACCGTTTCATTGTTTTATAGTTTTTTTGACTGAGAGTAACCTTTCATTTTTGGTATAAAAAATAGAAACAGAAGAAAAACTAGGGGTCTAAATAAAAGATTTCTTTAGACTCAACATAGGGCACTATGTTAAAAAAATATGTCATATTAATCATGTGCTGTTACTGTCATGATTTCTAATTCTATAATTCAGGAGTACTTTGCCCAGATTATGATTTGCATACTTACTTTGTCCATAATTTCGTTTTGTCCATTGTTTTAATAAGGGCTGCCCATGATATGTGGTCATCATAGTGATGACCCTTGATAAAGAGAACTAAGGGTCACTGCCGGCCCCCAGTGGCGCAGGGCTGAGTCTCGGGACCTCGGGCTGGTTCTCACTGTGATCCCAGGGGGCTCCACAGCACCCAGACTGGAGGGAACCAACAGAAGAGGCACACCTGCCCCATCTCTGTCAAATCCTAGGAGGTGCTTCTGAAAGGAAGCTCTTTGTTTGTCTATGCCTGATGTCACCAACACTAGAGACATGAGGCCCATGTGGGCAGTCAGGTCTCCACACTCTCCTTTCTTAAGAAGGGCCCCAGAGAGATGACAGCTCATGCAGCCAGGCTACTCAGTGTACATCAGCATACACGGATGGCCTCAAAAATATTTGGTGCCTGGCTAAACGAAACGTAACACCGAGTAATAAATGAATTACAATTGACCAGATAACCGGAATATCCTGTGCTGGACATATTATATCCAGAATAAGGAACTATTCTGAACCCAAGAGGATGGGAAATGTATTCCAAATACAAGAGATATTTTGTATAAATACCTAGAAAGACAGAACCCCAAATAAAACAAATACAACTGATAAACCTGTTTATTGTCCTAGACTGGTACAGAGTTCCACCAGCGCATAAACCTGTGTCCTCAACCTGGAAAATCAGGTTAAACAACAACGATGGTTTGTGAAAGATGTAAAAGAGACAGACGTAACAGCGGAAATGGTCCATATAAATCTTTAAGGCAATATGAATCCTACAAATCGGATTTCTTCTCTCTGCTCACCTCCAGGTCATCAGACAACTGGATATAAAACCCAGCAAATGTTATTTTTGTATCTGAAGCAGCAAAGGAATTGTACTGTAAATTTGCCCTGATTCACCCATGCGAGGGACCAATTTGGCAGATCATCCATCTTGCTCACTGTATACTGTCAAGGATGGCATGAATTCCCCACATGATAAACAGATTTCTCCTCAGGTTTGTGTCCTTTAACCCACAGCAAGGTCAAAATCATGGCTGCCTGGCTAAGTGCACAGTGCCGCTGCCCAAGTGTTCTCCCTGTTTTGTTCTGGGTGCTGGCTGAGGCAGAGCTCCCCAAATAACTGGAGTGGCGGTGCATTTCCTTCTTCCGGGAATTCTCAGTAAGCTGTCTGCATACATTTTTACCATGAAGAACTCCTGAGAGAACAGAGGCACTCACCACACGTGACCAGTGCTCCCAACCATGGCTACAGACAAATGTGAACCCCCAAGATCAAAACCCTGTGCGGGCCTTGAGATGTACCGGGCCAGCCTGTATTTGCACCTCCACTCTCTGAGTCTGTGTCTAAAATATGACAACTCGAAGCTGAGTGTGCTTCCTGGGGTACAATTACTCATTGACAGACACATGTACACACAGATGTCACTACAGTCTCAGGTAACAGAAAGCAGAATCAGGGCCACGTTTTTGGATCAGCACAGATTCAACAGCAAGCGGACTCGCTGGAGAGACCAGGAATCCATATGCCTAGAACATCATGTTGGAAAGAGAGAGTCATTCTTTAGAAAGCTATTTCCAGTAAGCACCACAGCTCCAGCAGCAGGACTGGCATCACAAAACCAAAGCTATTAAGAAGCTCCCACAGCCCCTGGCAAGGCGGCCGAGCCCCTTGTGGCAGAGAGGACAGGTGCTTGCCTGTTTGACTCGCCATTGTCATAGAATAAGAAAGGTAAGTCAACAGAGAAGAACAAATATTACTGTCCCCCCCGCCCGAACTATCAAATGGAAGCCTCTGATAAAAAGAATACTTTTTGAAAGAACAAGGATTTGTTCCACTCCATGCACTTAAAAAGAATTAAGGAAAAAAAGGAGTCCTGGGCTTGGCGTTAAGGCACTGAACTTGGGGGTGGGAGCTACCTCTACTAGCCAGCTACATTAACTTGAATATGATTCTTCATTTCTTGGAACATCCTGGTTTCCTTGTCTGAAAAATGCAGACAGGGTTGAGTGAGGAACGAACTTGCCACATGATTGGTGCTAAGAAACACAATCCGAATTTGATGTTAGAAAAAAGAGCAGTTATTAACTTGTGTTAAAATGTATTTTTTTTATATAAGAGTCTCCTACATTCATTGTAAATCTCTTCATGATTTATTCCTATTTCTTCCACAGTGCCTGGCACGAGACTGAGACGCTGGTGATAAACTCAAATGCTGTATCTTGTATGATATCATTTATCAGCGATCCCCAACCTTTTTGGCACCACGGACCGGTGCTCCTATGAGAATCTAATGCCTGATGAACTGAGGTGGAGGCGAGGCGGTGATGCTAGCACCGGGGAGCAGCTGCAAATACAGATGAAGCTTCGCTCGCTTGCCCGCTGCTTACCTCCTGCTGTGCGGCCCAGTTCTCAACAGGCCACGGACTGGTACCTGTCCAAGGCCCGAGGGTTGGGGACCCGATTTAGATTACGTTCTGGAAAAGGTAAATCTATTAGGGACAGAAAACAGATCAGTGGTTGCTAGGAGTGAAGGGCAGGAGTTGATTACAAAGGGGCATGAAGGGATTCTGGAGGCAGGATGGAACTATTCTATATCTTGATTACCAAAATTCCTGTAAATTATACCTCAATATAAACTTACTTAGGAAAAAAGTGTTGGTGGAAAGATTGAATAAAGATGTGTCATTCCATTCATTCTTTCACTCATTCCCTAAGTATGTTGAGTCAGGACTTTGGAAATATGGCAGTGAATGGGCATAGGTGGCCCTGCTCTGTTGGAGCTCACGCCTACAGGGACAATGGTCATTAAACAGAAGGAGATAAAGGGCCTAAATGTCCTGATGAGAGACAGATGGGGGGCATGTGAGCACACAGCTCGGGGGTGGGGACATTGATGTGGCCTAGGGATCAGAGATACCTTCCGGTAGAGTGACATTTCAGGTGGACTACAGGCAAGAATAGGAATACGTCAAGAGGCGTAGGAGTGGCAAAGGAAGGGAGGTAGATTGTTCCAGACCTCTGGTGGGCTTGAGGCATGAATGAAATTTAGTGCAGCAAGAATATGAGGCAAAGAGAGGCCCCCTGGGGCTGAGTGCAGGACCTCTGAATTGGCCTCCTACACTGGGCAGCCAGGGAAAGGCCCTTCACCCTGGCAACACTTCCCTTTTGGGGATGCAACGCAGGCACTAGAATGTGTAGTGAGGCCTTATCTGAAAGAGGAAAAACTAGA